>NC_065430.1:0-35000 GCF_024362695.1 Pectinophora gossypiella | reverse complement strand
GAATATATACATAGTCAGGTGCCTTGCGTAGTTCTGCAGCAGATTTAGCTGCAATGTCAGCGAGCTCGTTACCCATTATGCCGATGTGAGCTTTAGCCCAGAGAAATCGAATGTCTAGTCCTAGCGATCCAGCAAGATGAAGTGTCCTGTGAATATTGACAGCAAGTCGGTTGGTACTGTTAGGGTTGGAAAGTTCGATAAGACCAGATTTGCTATCAGATATGACTATAGCTTTATTGACCCTTTTGGTTACAAGCCATTCGACTGCTCTATCAATGGCCAGGAGCTCGGCCTGATATACAGAACAGCAGTCATGTAATTTTAGTTTTTTGGTGATGTTGGGTCTATCGCAGTTAACGACTACATACGCAGCGCCGACTCTATCGTCATGTTTGCTGCCGTCCGTGTAGATGAAGGTAGTATCTTTGTCCCTAAGATAAGGTTCGATTTCATTTTCAGATGTGACTTCTTTAAAAGTGATGCTAGTCCTAAGTGAGGGGTGCAGTAGACTGCGCGGAGAAGATGGAGTTTCAAGCGGTAAGTCGGAAGGAAGAAATCTGGATGTTTTATTGGTTTTGGAGAGTTCAATGTCAGCTATTTCACGAATTTTTGAATGTAGAGGGGTCAATTGAGCAATTGATATAGAGACGGGTGTGCTAACAGTGCGGAAACCGCGTACAATTTTGATGGAGAACAACCTTTGAAGGGATAGAAGACGCTTGACTATGTATTTATAGTCAAGTGCGCCGCACCAGATACTAGCAGCGTAACAGATGATGGGTTCGATGACTTGTTTATAGATAATTTTGATGTTATCGGAGTGAACTCCCCAGGTGGGTCGTACAAAGGTGATTAGCTTGAGGAATAGTTTTTTAGATTTTTCGATGACGTATTCACAATGTTTGACAAATTTTAGTCTTTTATCGATGACAACCCCTAGATATTTAATATCATTTGTAAATTGAATAGTTTTGCCGTCCATATGAATTTTGCATTTATAGGATTTATTGGTAAAACCTATAGCTTGAGTCTTATCCGGTCCAAATGTGAGTTTAACAGATTGTCCCCAGTCGCTAATTTGAGATAGAACAGAGTTGGTTTTGTGTTCAATTTCAGAGACGGTTTTAGCGTGGGAGATGAGAAGAACGTCATCGGCATACGCCTGCAAGTGGCATCCATCCGGTAAGTTGATAAGAAGAAGTTGATCAAGAATGAGATTCCAAAGGGTTGGGCCACATACAGAGCCCTGTATGCAACCTCTGGTCATTCTCTTGTTGACCGAGCAATTGGCAAAATTGATGTAGACATGACGATTATCAATGTAACTGAGTAAAGTATTATATAGATTGCTGGGGCATTTGATAGCCCGGAGTCTGGCAAAAATGGCAGGCCACCAAGCATGGTCGAACGCTGATTTGATGTCGAGAGATACTGCAATGACATGTTCGTTTTGATTTTTAGCAAGATTTATAATTTCTAAAGCGCTATTTATGGCGGATACGGTAGAGGTTTGTTGTTTAAAGCCAAATTGTTTATTGCAAGAAGTATTGGTTATATTGGTATGATGAATTAGCCGGTTGATAATAATTTTTTCTAATAGTTTGCCGAATACGTTAATAAGTCCAATAGGTCTGAATGAAGAGAGTTCTGTATATTCTGCTTTGTTAGGTTTAGGTATAATCTTGGCGTATGCTATTTTCCAGGTATTAGGGAAGTACTCGAGAGCAAGACATCTATTTAAGAGATTTGTTATGACTTCAGGAAATGATTTGGCAAATTGTAAGCATATGTCAGAAGTGAGGTGATCAGGGCCAGGGGCTTTCTTATGATTCATTTGATTGAGACATTCAAGAATCTCGATGGTAGTTAGTGGAGGTTCCGGAGGAGTATCCAGTGGTTGAGGCATAATAGTTCGAAGATTAAGTTGTTCCCTGGTTTGATCAATGGTGTCGTCAGGGTAAAATTTGTTGATTAGAGCTCTCGCAGTATCCATGGTATCAGATGTGTAGGTGCCATCATCAAGTTTGAGAGTCGCAGGAGGTTGAGTTAGTGGGCGTGTCTTAATGATCCTGTTTGTTACAGACCAGACGTCTTCCTTTTTTTGTTTGTTGCAGAACTCTCTAAAATTTTCAGTGGAAGCGGCACAGATAGCATCAGAGTATTCCTTACGGAGTAGTTCCCTCTCAGCAATGAGGTGGTCTATGGGATATTTACGTCGTGTATATCTATTTAATAAGTGATGATTGCTAATAACCTTTTGTTTTAATTGTTTCAGGTGATCGTTCCACCAAGGGATGCGCTGAGGAGGACCAGCTGGGCGAGGGAAGATCTTATCGCAGGACTTCTGGATGGCGTTGGTAAGTCTTAGTATATAGTGCTCTATTTCTTCTTTGTTCATGATGTTGATGTCGGCATTGATGTCAAGGCGCTTTTGGATCTCTTTCTTAAAAGGTTCGAGAACATCGGGCCATTTAATACCAGAGGTGTCATACTTGAAAGTTGAGAGTTTTATATTTTTAGATAGCTGAATAGCTCCGAGAGTAAGATCAAAAGTGATGGCGAAGTGTTCGGTGGATGGGCAGATATTGTCATGAATTTTCCAGTTTTGAACGCGAATAGGTCGAGTTTCGCTGGTGAGGGTGAGATCGATGATTGAAGTTCTGGGCTTGCCGTGAGTGATGGTCTGGAAGGTAGGCTTGGAATACTCGTTATGGATGGTAAGATCGTTTTGAAGAATGATATTGTACAGGAGTTCACCCCTACGGTTGGATTTACTGGAGCCCCACATGGTGTGCCAGCCGTTGAAATCTCCACAGATGATGTGCCTAGATCCAGCAGTTCTTTGTAAAAAGATCTTCAGTTTGCGAAGGGTGTCATTCTGGTCAATTTTGGGTTCAATGTAAACGGATATGATGTATATATTCTTATTGGTTTCGCTATTAATTTTGACAATGCAGAGGTTAGAGTTCGAGTATTCATTGATTCCTAGCGTACTAAGTCTTGAATTGCCAATTAGGATGGCTGCCTTCGTGGGTGTTTGTGAAGGGAACTGGTAAGTGTGATATCCGGGTATATTCTTCATTAGAATGTCGTTGCCTGTATAGGGTTCGGTGATAAAAGCGATGTCACTTTTGTGATTATCAAGATATACAAAAAGTTCATGTGAAGCGTTCCTGCCTCGTCCTAGGTTAATTTGGAGAAGTTTAAGGTGAGACTTCGAGGATTGTCTGTTATGAGAAGTTGTGTTATTATCCATAATCGATACGGGATCTTATGTTTTCTGTTAGTTGAACAATACGAGGACAAGCATTGGAGGTGGAGCTGTGTTTGAGGTCGGTTTTACTGGTGCCATTATATTTTTTCAGGTGGAGCGAGCAGTTATGACAGTTAGCCTTTTCTTTATTGCCTTTGAAGGGGCAGCCTTTGAAATCATGAGTGGATGAAGAGCAGTGCGAGCAGATGGTTTCATCGTTGGTACATCTACTACGGGTATGTCCAAACTGTAAACATTTATAGCATTGGAGAAGAGGTGAGTATTCTTGAACGTGAATTCGTTGGTGGTCAACGTTGATTTGTCCAGAGGTGATAATTGTTCTCCAGAGGTGGGGAGCAACTATGAAGACCGCATTGTAGAGTTTATTATTTTTGTTGCCACGTTTGAAACGGAATTGCAGGTCCTCTTGATTTTTAGATGTATTATTGATGAATTCATTTTGTCTGTATATAATTTCAGTGAGGCGCTCAGAAGGAGTATCCTCGGATATTCCTTTTAGGATAAGCATAGGTTTTAGCTTCTTGGACTTTTCGCCGGTGATTTCGCAATTGGGATTATTGATTTTTTGTAGCGTAATGTCAACATGTTCAGGCTTGTCAAACTCTATTCGTATTTTATTCTTTGAGATGAATTTTGTGTTAGCGGGAGCGAAGGTGGTGTCGGTGAATGATACACTCTTTTTCCAGGCTTGGAGCGTTTCAGTTGGGCTGGAGACATCCTTTTTGGCGCTGATGATGATAGCAGGTTTGTTGACAGGTATTTTGGTTTTATTCGGCACTGAACTTTTTGTAGCAGATGCATAAGTTTTTAGAGGTTTTTGAGTGTGTTCGAGGGACTTCTGCAGCTTGGAAACTTCAGACTTGATGGTATGTTGGATTTCCTCCTTAAGAGCATCTTTGATAGCAGTGACAGTGGTTGAGTCAAATGTGATGGGGCCAGGTTTAGCAATTGGAGTTGTGGTAGAGGAGCAGAAAGATTCGGTCAGACCTTTGATCTGGTTGGCAAGTGCCACTATCTGCTCCTTGTTCGCCTTGGTGACACTTTTGCCTTCACAGATTTTAGATATGATAGCCTCGCATTTGGATTGAATGGCAGTTTTAAAGTTGCCCATGTTGTCTGGTCCCTCATCATTGGCAGAGGAGAAATCATCGAGGCATTCCTCCTCCGAAAGTAGCACTGACGCCTGACTAGGTGACCGCGGTTGTGAGCAAGAAACGTCAGACATTCTGATGGTTATTTGCAGACAAATAGCAGCAATCAGTAACGAGAGATGATCATAAGTCCATATAGAAAAAACTCACCGAGTCATCCGAGCCTCAGGGTGGTCCAGACACCCGAGCCAGACTCTCGGGGGTAAAAGTCCCCAAAGTCCTCAGGGTAACCACCTGGTCACCAGAGTCGCTTAGATAACCAACAACACATAAGGCACAGGGGTAATTCACTGATTCACGTCACAGAGGTCACTCACGTCACAAAGATATGTTATCACAAGTCCTCGGAGTCACATAAGTCCCCGAGGTCACACAAGTACACTGAGGTTGCACGAGTCACCCAGGTTGCCCGAGTCACCCAGGTTGCCAGAGTCACCCAGGTTGCCCGAGTCACCCAGGTTGCCAGAGTCACCCAGGTTGCCCAAGTCACCCAGGTTGCCCAAGTCACCGAAGTGCCTAAACCCGGAGGTCACCAAAGTCACCAAAGTCACCCAAGGGAGAGGCGGTGTGCGCACGTCCGCTCTCGATGGGCGCTAGACGCAGACTGTTGTTAGGTTAGGTTAGGTTAGGTTAGGTTAGGTTAGGTTAGGTTAGGTTAGGTTAGGTTAGGTTAGGTTAGGTTAGGTTAGGTTAGGTTCCCCCCCAATGGATTCTCGCCTTGTCGTGGCGGGGGGGCTCAGTAACTGCATCGGCGGGTGCCGCTTTAGCCCAATGATGCAGTGAAGCTAAGAGGAATCCAGCGCGGCGGTGGCAAAGTCCACCGCCGCGCAACCCGTAACCCTTAGCGCTTTGTGGTGGGGCGCCAAAGGGTCGGGGGCCGCTTCCACATTGAGTGGAGGGGGCCGCGAGGAGACAACCTCTGTAAAAAACCGCCGGGAGGAGGCGTTTCGCCTGCGCGCGGCGGTCGTTCGTATTGCACGGCGGCCGTCGGGCCACCCGCAACCCTCGGTATTCCGAGGCGTGGGGGCCGCTCCCACACAAGTGGGGGGGGCCGCGAGGAGACAACCTCTTTAAAAAATCCACCCGGAGGAGGAGGCGCGTGGCGCCGTCGGTGACGGGTTCGGCGGCCATGAATACATGCCCGTCGGACAGGCTTCGGCCACCGTCGCCAAACTTGTTATCCTGGTCAGGTGTCGTGGACATGTCTCGCGGCCTACCAGGACCAAGGGGCTTGCCTTGGTCGGCCGGCCCAAGAGGAGCCAACCTCAATAAAAAACCCCCAAAGTCCCGGCGTTGAGGTGCCTTCGGGCCTTCGCGCGGCGTCGGGGCGCCGGAAGGTGGCGGAGGGGGTATTCTCCGCCAGCTAGCGACCAACCCTGGGGCACCTCCCGCACCCCAGCGGTATTAGGGTTATCCGGGTACAGGGGGCACTGCCCGGATGGACCACCCTTTCCCCCATAATCGTGGGACTCAAAATGGAATTTTCAAAAAATAACAAAGCCGAGAATTCGGAGCTGGACGTTGGGAGTAAAGGAGCGAGGAAGGGAGGAGAAGGAGAAAAGCGTGCTCAGGCACTGTCGTTTACCGGCCTTGATGCGGACACCAAGTCCGCGGGGCAACTTGTGGCGCAACCGGGATCCACCACCCCGGAAGCGGCACAGTGCCCTGGCCTAGGCGCTCGCGCCACCCGTCTCCGCAAGGGGACCATGGAGAAGGAACTCAACTCCGGACAGCCGATCCTAAGCGGCAAGGATCTGCTGTCCGTAGTTGAGAAGGATAGAAGGCTCAGCGTGGTTCTATCACGCTGCGCCACACCTGTCACCACGACGACCGCTGGCCGGGAGGATGAGTCTATGCTAGACTCGGACGACTCCTCCTGCGCCAGCATGGTGACGGTGGGGTCGGAGTTGTCAGGCCCGAGGAAACGGTTCCTAAAACGGAATCGGTCTGACCCTGAGGCCGAAGAGTCGGACTCGCCTGCGTCGCCCTTCGAGGGTGCAGGCCACCGATCTAAAAGGGGGAGAGGTCGCCCCTCCTCCACCGGTAAGTATGTCGGCCTGGCCGCAGCCAGGGCGGCATACAACCAGGAGCTGGCCGAGAGCCTCCGGCTTGAGGCAGAAGCTGAGGTTGCAGGGATGGCTCGGAACCTGAGGGAGGCTAGGGCCTCTTTACAGCCCAGCCCCCACATGGCAATCCAAGAGGAGGAGCAGACGAGCGCTGCATTAGCCGGCATTGTGAAGACTTCGCTGGATACCATTACAATGGTCGCCACGAAGTCTTCACAATTGAAAGGGACTTACGTTCGGGCCCTGAAGGATGCCGTAAAGGGCATCCAAGAGGCCGTGTCCCAAATCAGGGATCGAACGATGACGGAGGAGGTCATGCGGCTGGAGGCCGCTAACTCCAAGCTCACAAAGGAGGTCGCCGACCTGCGCCGCGACTTGCAAGAGTTGCGGCAGCGACCATCCCAGCCCGTGAGCTCGGAGCCAAGCCTCCGGCAGCTTCTGGAGGAGACAGCCCGTGCCAACGCCGAGATGTTCGGCAACATGCTGAACGCGCGGTTGGCCGGGATCGAAGATCGTCTCCTCCCAGAGCCACGACGGAGACCTCCGCTTGCGGTGGACACCAGAAGCGCCAGGGCAGACCCTGCTCAGTCTGCGCCAGCAGGGGCCCCGGTCGCTTCTACGAGAAGTAGTGGCCAGCCTGTGACAAAGCCCGACAAAAAGGCCACCACAGAGGCTCCCGCAAACAGCCAGGCGTCTTCTGCTCCCGCTTCTTCGGGAAAGAAGGGGAAGAGCAAGAAGAAGAGCCTGGCTGCACAGGAGGCAGCAGAGGCTCGGCGCCAGCCTCCCCCTGCACCAACGGCGGAGCCATGGACCGCTGTTGTTGGCCGAAAGGCCAAGAACAAGGCGGCCAAAGCGGCCAAAGCGGCCAAAGCGGCCAAAGCGGCCAAAGCGGCCAAAGAGCCGCCAAAGCCTCGGCCCACGGCCCAGAAGAGGGCAAAGCTCCGGACACCAAGAACGGCAGCGGTATCGCTGACCTTGGTGCCCGGAGTCGAGGAGAGAGGCGTAACATACGCCTCGATCCTCTCCGACGCCAAGCGGCGCGTCTCCCTCGCTGACCTCGGAATCAGCAACATGCGGTTCCGCAGAGCGGCGACGGGTGCGCGCCTGCTTGAGATCGGAGGGGAGAACTCGGCGGCGAAGGCGGACTCTCTCGCCAAGAAGCTGAGGGAGGTCCTCAGCCCGGACGCGGTCAAGGTCGTCCGCCCAGTGAAGCGCGCGGAAATCCGCGTCACTGGGCTGGACGACTCAGCCGACGCCATTGAGGTGGCCGACGCTGTGGCCAAGGAAGGAGGCTGCGCGGTCGACGACGTGAAGCATGGGCGGATCGTCGTCGGACCGAGAGGTGACGGGTCCCTCTGGATCAGCTGTCCGGTCGCGGCCGCCAAGAGGCTGTCCGACTCTGGCCGACTACTGGTCGGGTGGACGTCGGCCAGAGTAAGGCTTCTCGACTCCAGACCGGCACGGTGCTACCGTTGCCTGGAGCCCGGGCACCTCGGAGTGAAGTGCTCCTGCGAGGTTGACCGCAGCCGACTGTGCTTCCGCTGCGGTCAACCCGACCATCAGGCGAGGGACTGCACGGCTGAGCCCCATTGCCCCGTCTGTGCGACGGCAGGCAAACCGGCGGCTCATTCCATCGGTGGCAGCGGATGCATTTCTGCTGCCAAGCCGGCAGCCAAAAGCCCGCAGGAGAATGCGCCGAAGCCAAAGCGGCCAAAGCGCAAGGCCAAGAGGGCCGGGGCGGAGCAGATGGACACCGTTCCTTGAATGGACAGAGCTCCGCCCTAACGGGGACCCGTGGACGGTGGTCGGGGGACCGCCGTCCACAACATGGGTCCCGTGCTGTAGGGCTGCCCAAGTGTTCCGGGCAGCCCTCGGCGGTGGGGGAGGCGCTTGATGCGCCCCCATAGGCGCAGGGCCCAAGAGGGCATCCGCCGGCGGGGACGCGGTTGTGTGCAGCTGCGTTCCCGTGTCCCCGCCACATGGCGGCGAGGAGGAACACCGTTGGGTTTTAGTGGGTATACCGGCTTTTCCGGGGAGTCCCACATAACCACGTCGTCCCCCCGGGCGGCGTGGTATGCGTAACGCATTTCCCAACGTTAAAAAAAAAAAAAAAAAAAAAAAAAAAGGTTAGGTTAGGTTAGGTTAGGTTAGGTTAGGTTAGGTTAGGTTAGGTTAGGTTAGGTTAGGTTAGGTTAGGTTAGGTTAGGTTAGGTTGACTGGGTGTTCCCCCCCAATGGGTTCTCGCCTTGTCGTGGCGGGGGGGCTCAGTAGCTGTGGTGGTGACTGGAAATGCCGCTTCCATCTCACCACCACAGTGAAGCTAAGTAGAACCCAACGCGCGGCGGGTCCGCTCAGATCATTCTGGGCGGGCAACGGCTTCGGCCACCGTCGGGCAACCCGTAAGCCTGCACTTGGTGGGGTCGCAGGAACGGGGGCCGCCTTCACACTAAGTGAAGGGGGCCGCGAGGAGACAACCTCAATAAAAAATCCGCAGGGAGGAGGCGAATTCCGCCTTCGCGCGGCTGGTTCGTCAGTCGTCAATGTACGGCTGGCGGACAGGCTTCGGCCACAGTCGGGCGAACCTGTTACCCTGACTTGCGGTGGTCATGTCTCGCGGCATGTCTCAGGGCCAGGGGGGCTTGCCTTAACCGGCCGGCCCCGAGAGGAGTAAACCTCACTTAAAAAATCTCCAAAGTCTCGCGTTGGGGCACCTTCGGGTCTTGCGCGGCGTGAGGCGCCTGTTGCAGGTGGCGGAGAGGATATCTCCGGCAGCGAGCGGCCAACACTGGGGTACCGCCCGCCCCCCCAGATGTATTAGGGTTACCCGGGCACAGAGGGCACTGCCCGGGTGGACTCTTTAGATCCCTCATACTCGTGGGAATAAATCTAAATGTCAAAAAAAGCAGTTGTGGAGTTAGTGGATTTAAAATTTTCAAAAAAGCGGACCGAGTATTCTGACGACATTGGCGACGAAAGTGGACATGATTGCGCGCGATCTGGAGAAGAGAAGGCACTGCCTGCGGATACCACCAATCCGGGGGCGGCCCTCTCTTCTGTTGTTGAAAGAAGTAGCTGCACTGTGGCGGCTGCAACGCCCCGAAAGGGGATAGGGAAGCGTGGGTCGATGAAAGACCCAGAACCACTGGTTCCTAGCGGCAAGGACCAGGGGTTGAAGGTTCAGGCACCCAGCACATACAAGGCTATGGCTGGAGGAAGCCTGGAAAAAGGGGCGAAAGACCTGCAAAGGCCAGTGGAGGGGACGGTGGTGCTCATGTCGGAGTCAGAATCTGACTGCTCCGGGATGGACACTGCCATCTCCTTTTCTGATGGAGGATCCGTCGCTGGTGAAAAGCGGCGTAAAAAGAGGAGTGCCCCGGAGCCTGATAGTAGTGGCGAGTCGTGTGCTAGCTCTGTTATCGCTCCAAAGAGCACTGCCAAGCGAGGCAGAGGTAGACCGCCCACCACTGGGCACTACGTCGGCCTTGCAAAGGCTAAGGAGGCCCTGGTCAGCGCACAACGAGCTGAACTGGAGTTACAGGACGAGACAGAGGTCCTACAATCGACCAGAGAGCTCGCAGCAGTGCCCGCAGACTCTCTCGAGAAAAGGGTGGAGAGCGGCGTCAAAGTCATCTTAGAGGTCGCTCGAAGATCTAAGAATCTCAAGGGCACGTTTGTCAGCGCCCTTAAGAAAGCTGCCACGCAGATCGAGCAAGCCGTGGCAGCATTGTCAGAGAGGACCTGCGACGAGGAGGTGAAGGTTCTGCGCTCCGAAAACGCAGAGTTACGCAGAAGGGTGGAAAGTCTCGGCGAAGAAATGTTCAAGCTCCGAGAGGATCTTGGACGTCTCTCCGCGGAGCGCACACGCACCGATGCGTGCGTTTCGCAATCGGAGGAAGGGAGTATGGCGGATCAGCGGTCAGCCATACTGAGTGATATTGATCATATGATCGATATCAAGCTGGCCAGGCTGGAAAGCCGCCTACTCCCACCGTCGGCGTTCCGTCCGCCCCTACAAGCGGACCTGAATAAGCTTGCTTCGCAGGCAAGTGGAGCCAAAGCCTCAACTGCCAATGCAGCCAAAGCCTCAACTGCCAAGGCAGCCAAAGCTCCGACTGCAAAGGCAGCCAAAAAGGCTGCGACCACGGCTGACCCTCCCACCCCAACGCCCACACGTGGCAAAGCGACCCCTTCACAGGGGACGCAGCCACCAGTGGAGACGTGGAGCGAGGTGGTGCGGAAGGGCAAGAAGGGCAAAAAGGCGCGCAAAGCCGAAGCCGCACCCACAGCCCAGACTACTCCCAGCCAGCCTCCGGCGAGCCATGTAGGCACTACAAGGCCGCGCGGAAAGGCAAGGCCAAGTGAGGTGAGAGGCAATGGGAAGGCTAAGGCTCTTTTGCGCCCTCCAAGATCCGCGGCGGTAACCCTGACCTTACGGCCAGAAGCAAGTGAGGAGGGCATGACATATGCCAAAGTCCTCACAAAGGCGAGGCTAGAGGTGGACCTCAAACAACTTGGGATTGATGGTCTCCATTTCAGAAGGGCTGCCACGGGGGCTCGGGTCCTTGAAATCCCCGGAAAGGAGAGTGGGGACAAGGCCGAGCTCCTCGCAGCGAAGCTTAGAGAGGTCCTCCCGGAGACCGTAAGGGTGGCTCGCCCTATGAGATGCGCGGACGTGCTCATTTCAGGGTTGGATGACTCTACCTCAGCGGAGAGTATCACAGCTGCTGTGGTAGAGGCTGGGAAATGCTCTGCTGAGCACGTTAGAGTCGGGCCTATAAGGGTCGGAGTATTTGGCGTGGGCAGCGCGCTCGTAGAGTGCCCTGTCGAAGCGGCCAAAATACTAGTGGACGGTGGGAGACTCCTAGTCGGATGGAGCGCAGCCCGGGTGCGAGCACTGGGGCCTAGGCCAATGAAGTGTTATAAATGCTTCGAAATTGGGCATACTGGGCTCCAGTGCCAATCGCAAATAGACCGCAGCCGGAACTGCTTCCGGTGCGGACAGGAGGGACACATGTCGTCGACATGTACCGGCGACCTCCACTGCCCCATTTGCAAGGCTGCAGGGAAACCTGCAAACCACGCAACTGGGGGTCGGAAGTGCGCTCGGCCGAAGCGTGGCAAGAAAGGGACTGCCAGGACCCCAGCCCCTAGCCAAATCTCGAGGGAGCCGCCACAGGAGGCGATGGCGACCGGTTAGTAATGGCAGGACACCGCTATCTACTTGCCAACGTCAACCACTGCACTGGTGCGCAGGACTTGGTCATGCAAACCATGTTGCAGAGGTCCATCGACGTACTGGTCATCACGGAGCCATACTACGTGTCTCCCCAGCCCAACTGGGTTGGCGACACGCGGAACTCCGTGGCGATCACTGTGGCGACCGGCCTGGGCTCCTTGCCCTTATCCGTCCGGGATAGAGATCTCGGATTTGTCTCCGTCTTTTGGGGCGACAGTCTGATCTTCGGGGTTTACTTCTCTCCCAATGCTCCTTTGGCTGAGTACCAGCTGTTCCTGGATCGCCTGGGAACCGCTGTCAGGAGAACGACTCAGCACAAAGTGATTGTACTTGGCGACTTTAATGCTCATAGTACAGCATGGGGATCCCCGGAGACAGACGGCCGCGGCGAGGCGGTTGAGGAGTGGGCGGCACTGTGCGGTCTCGTGCTGCTAAATAGCGGCTCAACTGACACGTGGGTGCGACGGCAGAGCGGGTCCATAGTGGACTTAACGTTCGCTAGCCCTGCAATAGCATCGCGCGTGTCAAACTGGCGGGTGCTGGATGATGTGGAGACTCTATCGGACCACCGCTACCTTACGTTCGAGGTCTCCACCTCAGCCGGTGACACCAACTCCCGTCGGGAACGGGAAGCCAGACCATCGGTCTTCCCGAGATGGTCGCTCGTGCGCCTCAACGAGGAGCTGCTGGAGGAGGCTGCTATTGTCCAGGCATGGACCATGCAGCCTGTAGACCCGGCAGAGGTGCACGAGGGTGCTGTCAAATTTAGGGAGGCTCTGACGCAGCTGTGCGACGCGGCAATGCCTCGAGCCAAGAGGCGGCCCCCTAGGCGTGCGGTATACTGGTGGACTCAAGATATAGCTGATCTGCGCGAAGCTTGCGTTGCGGCGCGTCGAGAGTTCACCAGATACCGAAGGCTCCAAGCTCGCAACGGAGAAATGGAGGACTTGCTCCACAACATCTATAGCCAGTCGAAGAAATCTCTTCAACTGGCTATCAGCAAGTCCAAAACCATTTCCAGGCAGGAAATGCTGGAGGACCTCAACAGGGATCCGTGGGGACGTCCGTATCGTGCGGCGAGATGCAAATTTCGCCCACAGGCGCCCCCGATAACGGAAACCCTACAGCCTCAACTGCTGGAGGATGTGGTGACGGCTCTGTTCCCGGACAGCCCCGATCACGCTCCCCCAGCAATGGCGGACTTCCCTCAGGAAGAAGATGAGGCTGAAGAGGTTCCTCCGCTAAGGTTGCTGGAGATTCGCGCAGCTGCGACAAGGTTACGGGCCAAAAACACCGCGCCCGGACCAGACGGAGTCCCAGGCCGGGTTTTGGCTTTGGCGCTGGACAAGTTGGGGGCTCACCTAGCCGAGCTTCTCGACGCATGTCTGGCGTCGGGTCAATTCCCGACCTGTTGGAAGGAAGGACGATTGGTCCTTCTCAAGAAGGATGGGCGCCCGGCAGAATCTCCCTCTGCCTACCGCCCTATAGTTCTGCTGGACGATACGGGAAAGCTCTTTGAGCGTATCATCGCTTCCCGTATCACCCAACATCTGTCCAACGTAGGCCCCGATTTGTCGGACAGCCAATTCGGGTTCCGGGTGAGCCGATCAACGATTGACGCGATCTTGCGCGTCAAGGCTCACTCGGAGGAAGCGGTTGCCTCTGGCGGTGTGTTGTTGGCGGTGTCCCTGGACATCGCCAATGCATTCAATTCCCTGCCATTTGGCAGTATCCTCGAGGCAATTCGATTCCATCGATTGCCTCAATACTTACGGAGATTAATCGGGGTCTACCTGCAGAACAGGGAGGTCCTCTATGCTGGGCGGGATGGCTCTCTCCATCGTCGGGCTGTCAGATGCGGTGTTCCGCAGGGGTCGGTCCTAGGGCCACTCCTGTGGAACATCGGGTTTGACTGGATCCTGCGGGGTGATCTTCCCTCGGGTCTTAATATCGTGTGCTACGCAGACGATACTCTGGTCACAGCCCGAGGGGAGAACTATGAAGAGGCGGCGGCTCTTGCCACAACTGGTGTCCAGCGCGTGGTTGAGCGTATTGAGGCGTTGGGCCTAAGGGTGGCCCTCAACAAAACCGAGGCCTTGTGCTTTCACGGCCCTCGGAGGGGTCCACCTGCAGGCGCCAGCATTGTGATTGGTGGCTGTCGGATCGAGGTAAAGCCTCAGATGAAATATCTGGGACTTTATCTTGATCCGAAGTGGAATTTCCGGGAACACTTCCGCAGACTAGCCCCCAAACTTGTCAGTGCGGCGTCTGCTCTCGGGAGGTTACTGCCGAATCTGGGAGGACCGAGTGCTACCTGCCGTCGTCTGTACACTGGTGTGGTACGCTCGATGGCGCTTTACGGCGCACCGGTGTGGGTCGGGGCTCTGACTAGCCCGAATAAGACCCTGCTGTATCGTGCACAGCGGGTCATGGCAGTCAGAGTCATCCGAGGATACCGCACGATCTCGCACGAGGCAGCGTGTGTCCTTGCGGGCACGCCTCCGTGGGACCTCGACGCTGAGGTTCTCGCGGAGGTTTATGCGAGATGCGCGGAGGCGAAGGCGCAAGAGGACGAGCCAGAATTCGACCTGGCCCATTGGCGAAAACTCGCTCAACAAAACCTGCTGCAGAGATGGAGGCAGCGGTTGAATGAGCCGTGTGCTGGCTTGCGGACTGTGGCGGCGGTTCGCCCAGTCCTAAAGGAGTGGGTGAACCGACGCCATGGTTCGCTCACCTTCAGGCTGGTGCAGATTCTGTCGGGGCATGGCAGCTTCGGCAGATATCTGTGCCACATAGCCGGCAGGGAGCCACTAGCGGTCTGCCATCACTGCGCCTGCAGTGATGACACTGCTGACCACACGCTGGGGGTCTGTCCGGCGTGGGCGCAACAGCGAGCGACGCTTGCTGCGATAGTCGGCAACGACCTCTCGCTGCCAGCCGTGGTCAACGCCATGGTTGGCAGCAAGAGAGCGTGGGAGGCGATGGTCTCCTTCTGTGAGGACGTGGTGGCACAGAAGGAGGCTGCCGAACGGACCCGAGAGGACGACCCCCTCTCGGATCCTATCCGACGAAGGCGTACTGGGCGGAGAAGGGGGGTATTTGCTCGCCAACTCTTGCCTAGTTAGCCAAGCCCTCGGGCGACGGAAGCGGGGAAATTCCGTCGCTCGATTCCATCTAGGGCTCAGGGAGGATGTGGTCTGCCGAGTGTTCCCGGCAGATCACATAACATTGGAGGTTCAGGGTGGACAGCTCCTCCCATCCTGAATTCAGGGAGTGTCCGAATCGGACAACGCCGGCGGGTGCACGGAAGAGTGTGCCAACGTCCCCGGACACCCGTCAATCGGCGAAGGAAGTGGAACACCGAGGAGTTTTAGTGAGTAGGAGTCTCACATAACCCAGTCGCTTTCCCCGGGCGGCTGGGTATCCATGATGGATTTCTCCTCGTTAAAAAAAAAAAAAAAAAAAAAAAAAAAAAAAAAAAAGGTTGACTGGGTGTTGCGCGGGGCCACTTTGCGGGGGGTCAGCGTAACTTGTTACGCCGACGACACTCTCGTGTCGGCCCGCGGCAGCACCCACCGGGAGGCCGGCGTTCTCGCCACGGCCGGAGTGGCGCAGGTGGTGAGTCGGATTCGACATCTCGGGCTCGAGGTGGCCCTCCACAAATCGGAGGCGCTGGCGTTCCATGGGCCGCGGAACGCACCACCGCCGAATGCCCACATTGTGGTCGGCGGAACCTCCATCGCCATCGGGTCGACGATGAAGTACCTGGGACTCGTCCTCGATGGCAGATGGAGTTTCCAGGAGCACTTCCGGCGCTTGGCCCCAAAATTGGTGGCTGCAGCCGGAGCGCTCGGAGGTGTGCTCCCCAACATGAGGGGTCCAGGAGGATCATGCCGCCGCCTGTACATGGGGGTCATCCGCTCCATGGCGCTGTACGGTGCGCCTATATGGTCGGAGTCCCTGAGCGCCCGAAATCGGACCCTACTGCGGCGACCGCAGCGGGTCATGGCACTCAGGGTGGCCCGGGCATACCGTACAGTGTCGTACACGGCGGCCTGTCTAATAGCGGGCAGTCCGCCGTGGGAGCTAGAGGCGCGAGTTCTCGCGGCAGTGTACAGGCGGCGCGCTGACGCCAACTCCAACGGCGATCTCCCGCCTCCTCGGGAGGTAGCACAATGGAGGGAGGAGGCCCGCACTATCCTCTTCCAGCAATGGAAGGAGGAGCTGGAGACCCCGGATGCCAGCCGGGATTTGGTTGCGGCAATCCGACCCGTTCTGCGGGATTGGATTGAGTGCCCAGGCGCTCCCACCTACCACCTCACGCAGCTCCTCACCGGGCACGGGTGCTTCGGTGAGTATCTGTTTGGGGTGGTTGGCAGGGAACCCACCGCAGACTGCCATCACTGCGTGGGCAACACCGTGGACACGGCACGGCACACCCGCGAGGAGTGCCCCGCTTGGGCGGTCCCTCGCGCTGCCTTGTCTGCGGTGATAGGGGCGGACCTCTCACTGCCCGCCATGATCATGGCCATGGTGGGCAGTGAAACGGCCTGGAATGCGGTCGTCACCTTCTCAGACGCAGTGTTGTCTGAGAAGGAAGCGGCGGAGCGAGAGCGGGAGAACTCCGCTGACTCACTCCCGATGCGCCGCAGACGACCAGGAAGGCGGCGCCTGGCGCACCTGGTCACTATTGACCGTGCGCCGCCTTGACGGGGACCTGTGGGCGGTGGTCGGGGGACCGCCGTCCACAACATAGGTCCCGTGCCGTAGGGCTCCCCAGTGTTCCGGGGCAGCCCTCGGCGGAGGGGGAGGCGCTAGACGCGCTCCCATGGGCGTTGGGCCCGTATGGGCATCCGCCGGCGGGGACGCGGTTGTGTGCAGCTGCGTTCCCGTGTCCTCGCCACATGGCGGCAAGGAGGAACACCGTTGGTTTTTAGTGGGTATACCGGGTGGCGACACCCGGGGAGTCCCACATAACCACGTCGTCCCCCCGGGCGGCGTGGTATGCGTAACGCATTTTCCAACGTAAAAAAAAAAAAAAAAAAAAGGTTAGGTTAGGTTAGGTTAGGTTAGGTTAGGTTCCCCCCCCCCCCCAATGGATTCTCGCCTTGTCGTGGCGGGGGGGCTCAGTAGCTGCATCGGCGGGTGCCGCTTTAGCCCAATGATGCAGTGAAGCTAAGAAGAATCCAGCGCGGCGGTGGCAAAGTCCATCGCTGCGCAACCCGTAACCCCTTAGCGCTTTGTGGTGGGGCGCCAAAGGGGTCGGGGGCCGCTTCCACATTGAGTGGAGGGGGCCGCGAGGAGACAACCTCTGTAAAAAACCGCCGGGAGGAGGCGTTTCGCCTGCGCGCGGCGGTCGTTCGTATTGCACGGCGGCCGTCGGGCCACCCGCAACCCTCGGTATTCCGAGGCGTGGGGGCCGCTCCCACGCAAGTGGGGGGGGCCGCGAGGAGACAACCTCTTTAAAAAATCCACCCGGAGGAGGAGGGCGCGTGGCGCCGTCGGCGACGGGTTCGGCGGCCATGAATACATGCCCGTCGGACAGGCTTCGGCCACCGTCGCCAAACTTGTTATCCTGGTTAGGTGTCGTGGACATGTCTCGCGGCCTACCAGGACCAAGGGGCTTGCCTTGGTCGGCCGGCCCAAGAGGAGCCAACCTCAATAAAAAACCCCCAAAGTCCCGGCGTTGAGGTGCCTTCGGGCCTTCGCGCGGCGTCGGGGCGCCGGAAGGTGGCGGAGGGGGTATTCTCCGCCAGCTAGCGACCAACCCTGGGGCACCTCCCGCACCCCAGCGGTATTAGGGTTATCCGGGTACAGGGGGCACTGCCCGGATGGACCACCCTTTCCCCCATACTCGTGGGACTAAAAATGGACAATTTCAATTCTAATACAGTCGATGCGTCGGAGCTGAGAAAGATAGGGCGAAAAGATGATGGAACGGGAGTATTTAATAGGCGTGCTCAGGCACAGTTGGTAACCGGCCTTCATGCGAACACTAAGTTCGCGGGGCATACTGTGGCGCAACCGGGATCCACCACCCCGGAAGCGCTGCAGCGCCCTGGCTTAGGCGCTTGCGCCACTCGTCCCTGTAAAGGGACAGACGAGGGAGAAGACGACTCCGGGAGGCCGATCCTTAGCGGCAGGGATCGGGCACCCGAAATCGAGAAAGAGAGACGACTGAGCGTGGTGCTAACGCGCTGCGACTCGCCTGTCACCGCGAGGCGCGCTGGCCGGGAGGATGAGTCAATGCTAGACTCGGACGACTCCTCCTGCGCTAGCATGGTGACGGTGGGGTCGGAGATGTCGGGATCGAGAAGGCTGTTCCTGAAAAGGAACCGGTCGGACCCTGAGGCGGAAGACACGGATTCGCTTGGGTCGCCCCTCGAGGGGGCGGGCCACAGATCCAAAAGGGGAAGAGGCCGCCCCTCCTCCACTGGCAAGTATGTCGGTTTGGCCGCAGCCAGGGCGGCATACAACCAGGAGTTGGCCGAAAGTCTGCGGCTTGAGGCGGAAGCAGAGGTGGCCGGAATGGCCCGGAACCTGAGGGAGGCTAGGGCCTCTTTACAGCCCAGCCCCCACTTGGGAACTCAAGAGGAGGAGCAGACGAGCGCTGCGTTAGCCGGCATTGTGAAGACTTCGCTGGAGACCATAACTATGGTTGCCACGAAGTCTTCACAACTTAAGGGCACATACGTCCGGGCCCTAAAGGATGCGGTGAGGGGCATTCAGGAGGCCGTGTCCCAAATTAGGGAGCGGACGATGTCCGAAGAGGTCATGCGGCTGGAGGCCGCTAACTCCAAGCTCACGAGGGAAGTCGCCGATCTGCGCCGCGACTTGCAAGAGTTGCGGCAGCGACCCTCCCAGCCTCAGAGCTCGGAGTCAAGCCTCCGGCAGATACTGGAGGAGACAGCCCGCGCCAACGCTGAGATGTTCGGCAATATGCTGAACGCTCGGTTGGCCGGGATCGAAGACCGTCTCCTCCCGGAGCCGCGTAGGAGACCTCCGCTCGCAGCGGACGTTAGAGGCGCCAAGGCAGACCCTGCTCACTCTGCGCCAGCAGGGGCCCCGGTCGCCTCGGCAAGCGGTAGTGGCCGCCCCATGGCAGGGCCAGGCGTAAAGCCAAAGCCCGCCAAAGAGGCTCCCACGAACAGCCAGGTCTCTTCTGCTCCCCCTTCTTCGGGAAAGAAGGGGAAGAGCAAGAAGAAGAGCCTGGCTGCACAGGAGGCAGCAGAGGCACGGCGTCAGCCTGCCTCCGCCCCGGAGGAGCTTCCGTGGACGGCAGTCGTTGGCCGAAAGGCCAAGGCTAAGGCCAAGGCGGCCAAAGCGGCCAAAGAGCCGCCAAAGGCCCAGTCCACGGCGCGCGCGAAGGTGAGGCTCCGCACGCCCAAAACCGCTGCAGTGACGCTCACCTTGGTTCCAGGGGCCGAAGAGAGGGGCGTCACATATGCGTCGATCCTCACTGACGCCAAGCAGCGTGTCCGTCTTGCGGACCTCGGGATCGGCAGCTTGGGGTTCCGCAAGACAGCGACCGGGGCTCGCATGCTGGAGGTCGGGGGTGAGGCCTCGGCCGAGAAGGCGGACTCCTTGGCCAGGAAGCTCAGGGAGGTCCTGAGCCCTGAGGCGGTCCGGGTCGCCAGGCCTGTGAAGCGGGCGGAAATCCGCATCACGGGGCTGGACGACTCGGCCGATGCCTTTGAGGTGGCGGAGGCCATTGCGAAGGAGGGAGGGTGCTCCTCCGACGCAATAAAGTGTGGCAGGATCGTGGTCGGTCCGCGGGGAGACGGCTCCCTTTGGGTAAGTTGCCCCGCCACCGCGGCCAAAAAGGTGGCCGGCTCCGGCCGAGTCCAGGTCGGGTGGACCACGGCAAGAGCGAGGCTCCTCAGCCCAAGACCTATGAGGTGCTTCCGCTGCCTGGAGCCGGGCCACATGGGTGTCAAGTGCACCTGTGAGTTCGACCGCAGCCAACTGTGCTTCCGCTGCGGTCAACCGAACCACAGGGCACGAGATTGTGATGCCGAGCCCCACTGCCCAGTTTGCGAGACTGCGGGCAAGCCGGCGACGCACGCAATCGGTGGAGCAGGATGTGTTTCCGCGGCAAACAAGCCGGGAAACCAGGCCCCAGGCGTCCCTAAACCGAAAGGGAAACGCAAGGCCAAAAAGACCAAGGCCAAGGCCAAGAAGGCCGGGGTGGAGCGGATGGATACCGTTGGATAAACGGATCCAGCTCCACCTTGACGGGGACCTGTGGACGGTGGTCGGGGGACCGCCGTCCACAACATAGGTCCCGTGCTGTAGGGCTGCCCAAGTGTTCCGGGCAGCCCTCGGCGGTGGGGGAGGCGCTTGATGCGCCCCCATAGGCGCTGGGCCCAAGAGGGCATCCGCCGGCGGGGACGCGGTTGTGTGCAATTGCGTTCCCGCATCCCCGCCACATGGCGGCGAGGAGGAACACCGTTGGGTTTTAGTGGGTATACCGGGTTTCCCGGGGAGTCCCACATAACCACGTCGTCCCCCCGGGCGGCGTGGTATGCGTAACGCATTTCCCAACGTTAAAAAAAAAAAAAAAAAAAAAAAAAAAAAAAAAAGGTTAGGTTCCCCCCCAATGGATTCTCGCCTTGTCGTGGCGGGGGGGCTCAGTAGCTGCATCGGCGGGTGCCGCTTTAGCCCAATGATGCAGTGAAGCTAAGAAGAATCCAGCGCGGCGGTGGCAAAGTCCATCGCTGCGCAACCCGTAACCCCTTAGCGCTTTGTGGTGGGGCGCCAAAGGGGTCGGGGGCCGCTTCCACATTGAGTGGAGGGGGCCGCGAGGAGACAACCTCTGTAAAAAACCGCCAGGAGGGGGCGTTTCGCCTGCGCGCGGCGGTCGTTCGTATTGCACGGCGGCCGTCGGGCCACCCGCAACCCTCGGTATTCCGAGGCGTGGGGGCCGCTCCCACGCAAGTGGGGGGGGCCGCGAGGAGACAACCTCTTTAAAAAATCCACCTGGAGGAGGAGGCGCGAGGCGCCGTCGGTGACGGGTTCGGCGGCCATGAATACATGCCCGTCGGACAGGCTTCGGCCACCGTCGCCAAACTTGTTATCCTGGTTAGGTGTCGTGGACATGTCTCGCGGCCTACCAGGACCAAGGGGCTTGCCTTGGTCGGCCGGCCCAAGAGGAGCCAACCTCAATAAAAAACCCCCAAAGTCCCGGCGTTGAGGTGCCTTCGGGCCTTCGCGCGGCGTCGGGGCGCCGGAAGGTGGCGGAGGGGGTATTCTCCGCCAGCTAGCGACCAACCCTGGGGCACCTCCCGCACCCCAGCGGTATTAGGGTTATCCGGGTACAGGGGGCACTGCCCGGATGGACCACCCTTTCCCCCATACTCGTGGGTCTAAAAATGGAATCTTCAAAATATAATATAGCCGAATTTTCGGAGCTGAAAGGAGGAGGCAGAGAAGCAGGAATGGGAGAAGAAGAAGGAGAAAGAAAACAAAAGCGTGCTCCGGCACTGACGATTTGCGGCCGCAAAGCGGGCACTAAGTCCGCGGGGCACCCTGCGATGCAACCGGGAACCACCACCCCGGAAGCGTTGCAGGGCCCTGGCCTAGGCGCTTGCGCCAGCCGTCTCCGGAAGGGGACAGAGGAGAAGGGAGTTGACTCCGGAGAGCCGATCCTTAGCGGCAAGGATCGGCTACTCGAAGTCGAGAAGGGGCGCCGACTGAGCGTAGTGTTGACGCGCTGCGACTCGCCAGTCACCGCAAAGCCCGCTAGCCGGGAGGAGGAGTCTATGGACTCGGACGACGACTCCTCCTGTGCTAGTATGGTAACAGTGGGGTCAGAGTTGTCGGTCGGAAAACGGTTCCTGAAAAGGAACCGATCAGACCTTGACATGGAGGACGACTCGGGAGACTCGGCTGGGTCGCCCCTTGAAAGGGACGCTCTAAGATCGAAGAGAGGGAGAGGACGCCCGCCCTCTACCGGGAAGTATGTGGGCCTGGCCGCAGCCAGGGCCGCATACAACCGGGAGCTTGCGGAGAGTCTCCGGCTTGTGGCCGAAGCGGAGGTCGCTGACGTGGCTCGAGGAGCTAGGGAGGCTAGGGCCTCTCTACAGCCCAGCCCCCAACCAACGACTCAGGAGGAGGAAGAGCAGCAGACGTCCGCTGCCCTAACTAATGTTGTGAGGACCTCGCTGGAGACCATTACGATGGTCGCCACCAGGTCCTCTCAACTTAAGGGGACGTACGTTCGGGCCCTGAAGGACGCCGTAAAGGGCATCCAGGACGCAATGTCCCAGATCAGGGCCCGGACAATGTCGGATGAAGTTACGCGGCTGGAAGCCGCGAACTCCCAGTTGAGGAAGGAGGTCGCTGACCTGCGCCGCGACCTCCAGGAGTTGCGGCAGCGACCAGCTCAACAACATCCAGAGCCAGGTCTCCGGCAACTGTTGGAGGAGGTCTCTCGGGCGAATGTCGAAGCGTTCGGCACTATGCTGAACGCTAGACTGGCCGGCATTGAGGACCGCCTCCTGCCGGAACCCCGTCGACGGCCGCCACTTGCAGCAGACGCCAAAGCTGCCAGGGCAAACCCTGCTCCCAAAGAGCCAGCGGGGGCCCCGGTCGCTCCCACAAGCGGCAGTGCCCGCCCCATGGCAGGGCCAGGCGCAAAGCCAAAGCCCGCCAAAGAGGCTCCCACGACCAGCCAGGCCTCTTCTGCTCCCCCTTCTTCGGGAAAGAAGGGGAAAAGCAAGAAGAAAAGCCTGGCTGCGCAGGAGGCAGCAGAGGCACGGCGTCAGCCTGCCTCCACACCGGAGGAGCTGCCCTGGACGGCAGTCGTTGGCCGAAAGGCCAAGGCCAAGGCTAAGGCGGCCAAAGGCGCGAAGGAGCCGCAAAAGGCCCAGCCCACGGCGCGCGCAAAAGTGAGGCTCCGCGCGCCCAAAACTGCAGCGGTGACGCTCACCCTGGCACCGGGGGCGGAGGAGAGGGGTGTGACGTACGCGTCCATCCTCTCCGACGCCAAGCAGCGTGTCCGTCTTGCGGACCTCAAGATCGACAGCTTGAGGTTCCGCAGGACCGCAACCGGGGCACGCATGCTGGAGGTTGGGGGTGAGGCCTCAGCCGAGAAGGCGGACTCCTTGGCTAATAAGCTAAAGGAGGTCCTGAGCCCCGAGGCGGTCCGGGTCGCCAGGCCTGTGAAGCGGGCGGAAATCCGCATCACAGGGTTGGACGATTCGGCTGACGCCTTTGAGGTGGCGGAGGCCATTGCCAAGGAGGGAGGGTGCTCCTCCGAAGCAGTTAAATGCGGCAGAGTCGTGGTCGGTCCGCGGGGAGACGGCTCCCTCTGGGTGAGCTGTCCCGTCACCGCTGCAAAAAAGGTGGCCGGCTCCGGCAGGGTCCAGGTCGGATGGACATCGGCAAGAGCGAGGCTCCTCAGCCCAAGACCAATGAGGTGCTTCCGCTGCCTGGAGCCGGGCCACATGGGGGTTAAGTGCACCTGTGAGTTCGACCGCAGCCAACTGTGCTTCCGCTGCGGACAATCGAACCACAGGGCACGAGATTGTGACGCCGAGCCTCACTGCCCAGTGTGTGAGGCTGCGGGCAAGCCGGCGTCACACTCGATCGGGGGGACTGGCTGTGTTTCTGCGGCAAACAAGCCAAAGAACCAGGCCCCGGAGAAGAAGAGCGCCCCGAAGAAGGGGAAGCGCAAGGCCAAGAAGGCCAAGGCCAAGAGGGCCGGGGTGGAGCGGATGGATACCGTTCAATGAATGGATCCAGCTCCACCCTGACGGGGACCTGTGGATGGTGGTCGGGGGACCGCCATCCACAACATAGGTCCCGTGCTGTAGGGCTCCCCAAGTGTTCCGGGCAGCCCTCGGCGGAGGGGGAGGCGCTTGTTGCGCCCCCATAGGCGCTGGGCCCAAGAGGGCATCCGCCGGCGGGGACGCGGTTGTGTGCAATTGCGTTCCCGCATCCCCGCCACATGGCGGCGAGGAGGAACACCGTTGGGTTTTAGTGGGTATACCGGGTTTCCCGGGGAGTCCCACATAACCACGTCGTCCCCCCGGGCGGCGTGGTATGCGTAACGCATTTCCCAACGTTAAAAAAAAAAAAAAAAAAAAAAAAAAAAAAAAAAAAAAAAAAAAGGTTCCCCCCCCCCCCCAATGGGTTCTCGCCTTGTCGTGGCGGGGGGGCTCAGTAGCTGTGGAAGTGATTGGAAATGCCGCTTACTCCATATCACTTCCACAGTGAAGCTAAGAAGAACCCAACGCGCGGCGGGTCCGCTCAGATAACTCTGGGCGGGCAACGGCTTCGGCCACCGTCGGGCAACCCGTAAGCCTGCACTTGGTGGGGTCGCAGGAACGGGGGCCGCCTCCACACTGAGTGGAGGGGGCTGCGAGGAGATAACCTCTATAAAAAATCCGCAGGGAGGAGGCGAATTCCGCCTTCGCGCGGCTGGTTCGTCGGTCGTCAATGTACGGCTGGCGGACAGGCTTCGGCCACAGTCGGGCGAACCTGTTACCCTGACTTGCGGTGGTCATGTCTCGCGGCATGTCTCAGGGCCAGGGGGGCTTGCCTTAACCGGCCGGCCCCGAGAGGAGTAAACCTCACTAAAAAATCTCCCAAAGTCTCACGTTGGGGCACCTTCGGGTCTCGCGCGGCGTGAGGCGCCTGTTGCAGGTGGCGGAGGGGATATCTCCGGTAGCGAGCGGCCATCGCTGGGGCACCGCCCGACCCCCCAGGCGGATTAGGGTTACCCGGGTACAGAGGGCTCTGCCCGGGTGGACTGATTATTTCCCTCCTACTCGTGGGATCAATTAAAATATGTACAAAAAACCTGTTGTGGAGATAGTGGACTGCATTAAAAATAAGAAACGGACCGATTTAATTGACGACTTTGGCGAGGAACGAGGACACGATTGCGCGCGATCTGGGGAAAGAACGGCACTGTCTGCGGATACCACCAATCCGGAGACGGCCGTCCTATCCGACGACGATGTAAGCAGCTGCTCAAGTGCAGCTGACGAGCCCCGCAAGGGGGAAGGGACGGGTGGGTCAACCTTGGACCCGAAATCGCCGGTGCTTAGCGGCAAGCATCGGTGGTCGAAGGAACAGGTGCCTCCCAGAACGTATAGGGCCACGGCTGGGGGCAGCTCGGAGAGCATGGCCAGAGGCCTGCGAGGGCCAATGGTGGGGGCGGCTGTGCCCATCTCGGAAACGGAATCCGACTGTTCGGGGATGGATACAGCTGTCTCCTACTCGGACGGCGATAAGCGGCGCAAAAAGCGGAGTGCCCCAGAGGCGGGGAGCAGTGATGAGTCAGGAGCAGGCTCATCCATCGCTGCGGCTACTCCGAACCGTGCAGCCAAGCGCGGCAGGGGAAGGCCGCCCACCACTGGGCACTACGTTGGTCTGGCCAAGGCGAAGGAGGCCTTGGTCAGTGCCCAAAGAGCGGAGCTCGAACTCCTGGACGAATCGGAGGTCCTCGAGTCGACCAGGGAGCTTGCGGCAGTGCCTGCGGACTGCCTTGAGGAGCGGGTGGAGAGCAGCGTCAAGGTCATCCTTGACGTTGCTCGCAAATCCAAGAACCTCAAGGGCACGTTCGTGAACGCCCTGAAGAAAGCCGCCACGCAGATAGAACAGGCTGTGGCGGCTTTAACGGAGAGGACCTCCGATGAGGAAGTCCGGGTTCTGCGTTCTGAGAACGCAGAACTGCGGAGAAGGGTGGAGAGCCTCGGCGGGGAGATGATCAAGCTCCGCGAGGACCTTGCGCGTCTCTCCGCTGAGAACTCCCGCGCCAAGGCGCCTGCACCCCAGGAGGAGGGAAGGAGTGAGGCGGACCAGCGGTCAGCCATACTGTCGGACATCGATCGCATGATCGATATCAAGCTGGCCAGGCTGGAAAACCGCCTCCTCCCACCGTCGGCGTTCCGTCCGCCGCTGCAAGCGGACCTGAACAAGCCTGCTCCGCAGGCAAAGGGAGCTCAGCCACAGGCTACAAAGGCAGCCAAACTCCCACCTGCCAAAGCCCCTGCCGCCAAGGCAGCCAAAAAGGCTGCCCCAGCAGCAGACCCTCCCACCCCAGCGCCCACACGTGGCGAAGCGACCCCCTTGCAGGGAGCGCAGCCACCTGCGGAGACGTGGAGCGACGTGGTGCGGAAAGGGAAAGGCAAGAAGGGGAAGAAGAAGGCGCGCAAAGCCGATGCCACTCCCACAGCCCAGACTGCGCCCAGCAAGCCTCCGGCGAGCCATGTAGTCACTACAAGGCCGCGCGGACAGGCAAAGCCGAAAAAGGCGAGAGGCAGTGAAGAGGCAAAGACTCTGCGCCCTCCTAGGTCGGCTGTGGTCACCCTGACCCTGCGTCCGGAGACGATCGCCGAGGGAGTCACGTATGCCCAGGTGCTCACCAGGGCGAAGATGGGAGTGAACCTCAGACAGCTGGGAATAGACGGCCTGCGCTTCCGTCTGGCTGCCACCGGGGCTCGAGTACTCGAGATCCCCGGAAAGGAGAGCGCGGACAAGGCCGAACTCCTTGCAGCGAAGCTGAAAGAGGTCCTCCCAGAAACCGTCAAGGTGGCTTGCCCGGTGAGATGTACCGACGTGGTTGTCTCCGGGCTGGACGACTCGGCGACTGCGGAGAGCATCACGGCTGCCGTGGCCGAGGTCGGGAAATGCTCTCCGGAGCATGTAAAGGTCGGCCCTATCCGGGTTGGTGTGTTTGGCGTGGGCAGCGCGCTGATCGAGTGCCCTATCGGGGCTGCCAAAACGTTGTTGGAACGCGGGCGACTCCTGGTCGGCTGGAGTTCAGCTCGGGTGCGTGCACTGGGGCCTAGGCCAATGAAGTGCTTCAAGTGCTTCGAGATTGGGCATACTGGGCTCCAGTGCAAATCGCAGGTCGACCGAAGCCGGAACTGCTTCCGGTGCGGGCAGGAAGGTCACATGGCGTCGTCATGTACCGGCGACCTCCACTGCCCCGTTTGCAAGGCTGCAGGGAAACCTGCAAACCATGCAACCGGGGGTCGGAAGTGCGCACGGCCGAAGAAGGGCAGAAAAGGGACTGCCAAGATTCCAGTCCCTGGCCAAACACCAAGGCAGCCATCGCAGGCGATGACGACCGGCCCGTAATGGCAGGCCACAGGGAGGGGTGTGCTCTACACAGCCTGCTGTGAAGATGGAGGCAGCGGCTGTCAGAGCAGCCAAACACGCCGGGGGTCCGTCCGGCGTGGGCGTAACAACGTGCTGTTGAGTGGCTGGCAGCGACCTCCTGCTGCCACCCATGGTCAACGCCGTGGTTGGCGGCAGGGGAACGCTGAATTTGATGGTCTCCTTCCGTGAGGACGTGGTGGCGCGGGAGGAGGCAACAGAGCGGACCCGAGGGGACGTCCCCCCCTCGGATCCTATCCAACGTTGGCAAACTGGGCGGAGAAGGGGGGTAATGCTCGCCGACTCTTGCCCGGTCAACAAGCCCTCGGGCGGCGGAAGCGGGGAAATTCCGTCGTCCGAATCCATCAAGGGCTCACGGAGGATGTGGTCTGTCGTGTGTTCCGGCAGACCACATAAAAGCGGAGGTCAGGGTGGACTGCACTCCTCCCACCCTGAACCCTGGGAGCGTCCGTTCCGGACGGCGCCGGCGGGTGCACGGAAGAGTGTGTAAACGTCCCCGCACACCCGCCAATAGGCGGAGGCTGCTGAACACCGAGGAGTTTTAGTGAGTTATTACTAGGAGTCTCACATAACCCAGCCGCTTTCCCCGGGCGGCTGGGTATCCATGATGGATTTCTCCTCGTTAAAAAAAAAAAAAGGTTAGGTTCCCCCCCAATGGGTTCTCGCCTTGTCGTGGCGGGGGGGCTCAGTAGCTGTGGAAGTGATTGGAAATGCCGCTTACTCCATATCACTTCCACAGTGAAGCTAAGAAGAACCCAACGCGCGGCGGGTCCGCTCAGATAACTCTGGGCGGGCAACGGCTTCGGCCACCGTCGGGCAACCCGTAAGCCTGCACTTGGTGGGGTCGCAGGAACGGGGGCCGCCTTCACACTGAGTGGAGGGGGCTGCGAGGAGATAACCTCTATAAAAAATCCGCAGGGAGGAGGCGAATTCCGCCTTCGCGCGGCTGGTTCGTCGGTCGTCAATGTACGGCTGGCGGACAGGCTTCGGCCACAGTCGGGCGAACCTGTTACCCTGACTTGCGGTGGTCATGTCTCGCGGCATGTCTCAGGGCCAGGGGGGCTTGCCTTAACCGGCCGGCCCCGAGAGGAGTAAACCTCACTAAAAAATCTCCCAAAGTCTCACGTTGGGGCACCTTCGGGTCTCGCGCGGCGTGAGGCGCCTGTTGCAGGTGGCGGAGGGGATATCTCCGGTAGCGAGCGGCCATCGCTGGGGCACCGCCCGACCCCCCAGGCGGATTAGGGTTACCCGGGTACAGAGGGCACTGCCCGGGTGGACTGTATACTTCCCTCATTCTCGTGGGATCAATTAATACTATGGATAAAAAACCAATTGTGGAGCTTGTGGACGTATTGAAATCTAAAAATAAACGGACCGATTTAATTGACGACTTTGGCGAGAAACGTGGACAAGATTGCGCGCGATCTGGGGAAAGAACGGCACTGCCTGCGGATACCACCAATCCGGAGGCGGCCGTCCTATCCGACGACGATATCAGCAGCTGCTCAAGTGCAGCTGACGAGCCCCGCAAGGGGAAAGGGACGGGTGGGTCATCCATGGACCCGAAATCGCCGGTGCTTAGCGGCAAGCACCGGTGGTCGAAGGAAAAGGTGCCTCCCAAAACATACAGGGCCATGACTGGGGGCAGCTCGGAGAGCATGGCGAGAGGCCTGCGAGGGCCCATGGTAGGGGCAGCTGTGCCCATCTCGGAAACGGAATCCGACTGCTCGGGGATGGATACAGCTGTCTCCTACTCAGACGGAGATCTGGCCGCTGGCGACAAGCGGCGCAAAAAACGGAGAGCCCCGGAGGCGGGGAGCGGTGATGAGTCAGGAGCAGGCTCATCCATCGCTGCGGCTACTCCGAACCGTGCGGCCAAGCGCGGCAGGGGAAGGCCGCCCACCACTGGGCATTACGTTGGTCTGGCCAAGGCGAAGGAGGCCTTGGTCAGTGCCCAAAGAGCGGAGCTCGAACTCCTGGACGAATCGGAGGTCCTCGAGTCGACCAGGGAGCTTGCGGCAGTGCCTGCGGACTGCCTTGAGGGGAGGGTGGAGAGCAGCGTCAAGGTCATCCTTGACGTTGCTCGCAAATCCAAGAACCTCAAGGGCACGTTCGTGAACGCCCTGAAGAAAGCCGCCACGCAGATAGAACAGGCTGTGGCGGCTTTAACGGAGAGGACCTCCGATGAGGAAGTCCGGGTTCTGCGTTCTGAGAACGCAGAACTGCGGAGAAGGGTGGAGAGCCTCAGCGGGGAGATGATCAAACTCCGCGAGGACCTTGCGCGTCTCTCCGCTGAGAACTCCCGCGCCAAGGCGCCTGCACCCCAGGAGGAGGGAAGGAGTGAGGCGGACCAGCGGTCAGCCATACTGTCTGACATCGATCGTATGATCGACATCAAGCTGGCCAGGCTAGAAAACCGCCTCCTCCCACCGTCGGCGTTCCGTCCGCCGCTGCAAGCGGACCTGAAGAAGCCTGCTCCGCAGGCAAAGGGAGCTCAGCCACAGGCTACAAAGGCAGCCAAACTCCCACCTGCCAAAGCGCCTGCCGCCAAGGCAGCCAGAAAGGCTGCCCCAGCAGCAGACCCTCCCACCCCAGCGCCCACACGTGGTGAAGCGACCCCCTTGCAGGGATCGCAGCCACCTGCGGAGACGTGGAGCGACGTGGTGCGGAAAGGCAAGAAGGGGAAAAAGAAGGCGCGCAAAGCCGATGCCACTCCCACAGCCCAGACTACGCCCAGCAAGCCTCCGGCGAGCCATGTAGACACTACAAGGCCGCGCGGAAAGGCAAAGCCTAAAAAGGCGAGAGGCAGTGAAGAGGCAAAGGCTCTGCGCCCCCCTAGGTCGGCTGTGGTCACCCTGACCTTGCGTCCGGAGACAATCGCCGAGGGAGTGACGTATGCCCAGGTGCTCACCAGGGCGAAGATGGGAGTGAACCTCAGACAGCTGGGAATAGACGGCCTGCGCTTCCGTCTGGCTGCCACCGGGGCTCGAGTGCTCGAGATCCCCGGAAAGGAGAGCGCGGACAAGGCCGAACTCCTTGCAGCGAAGCTGAAAGAGGTCCTCCCAGAAACCGTCAAGGTGGCTTGCCCGGTGAGATGTACCGACGTGGTTGTCTCCGGGCTTGACGACTCGGCGACTGCGGAGAGCATCACGGCTGCCGTGGCCGAGGTCGGGAAATGCTCTCCGGAGCATGTAAAGGTCGGCCCTATCCGGGTTGGAGTGTTTGGCGTGGGCAGCGCGCTAGTCGAGTGCCCTATCGGGGCTGCCAAAACGGTGCTGGAACGCGGGCGACTCCTGATCGGCTGGAGTTCAGCTCGGGTGCGTGCACTGGGGCCTAGGCCAATGAAGTGCTTCAAGTGCTTCGAGATTGGGCATACTGGGCTCCAGTGCAACTCGAAGGTCGACCGAAGCCGGAACTGCTTCCGGTGCGGGCAGGAAGGTCACATGGCGTCGTCATGTACCGGCGACCTCCACTGCCCCGTTTGCAAGGCTGCAGGGAAACCTGCAAACCATGCAACCGGGGGTCGGAAGTGCGCACGGCCGAAGAAGGGCAGAAAAGGGACTGCCAAGATTCCAGTCCCTGGCCAAGCACCGAGGCAGCCATCGCAGGAAGCGATGACGACCGGCCCGTAATGGCAGGCCACAGGGAGGAGTGCGCTCAACACAGCCTGCTGCGAAGATGGAGGCAGCGGCTGTCAGAGCAGCCAAACACGCCGGGGGTCCGTCCGGCGTGGGCGTAACAACGTGCCGTTGAGTGGTTGGCAGCGGCCTCCTGCTGCCACCCATGGTCAACGCCGTGGTTGGCGGCAGGGGAACGCTGAATGTGATGGTCTCCTTCCGTGAGGACGTGGTGGCGCGGAAGGAGGCAACAGAGCGGACCCGAGAGGACGTCCCCCTCTCGGATCCTATCCGTCGTCGGCAAACTGGGCGGAGAAGGGGGGTAATGCTCGCCGACTCTTGCCCAGTCAACAAGCCCTCGGGCGGCGGAAGCGGGGAAATTCCGCCGCTCGAATCCATCAAGGGCTCACGGAGGATGTGGTCTGTCGTGTGTTCCGGCAGACCACATAAAAGCGGAGGTCAGGGTGGACTGCACTCCTCCCACCCTGAACCCTGGGAGCGTCCGTTCCGGACGGCGCCGGCGGGTGCACGGAAGAGTGTGTAAACGTCCCCGCACACCCGCCAATAGGCGGAGGCTGCTGAACACCGAGGAGTTTTAGTGAGTAGGAGTCTCACATAACCCAGTCGCTTTCCCCGGGCGGCTGGGTATCCATGATGGATTTCTCCTCGTTAAAAAAAAAAAAAAAAAAAAAAAAAAAAAAGGTTAGGTTAGGTTAGGTTAGGTTAGGTTAGGTTAGGTTAGGTTAGGTTAGGTTAGGTTAGGTTAGGTTAGGTTAGGTTAGGTTAGGTTCCCCCCCCAATGGATTCTCGCCTTGTCGTGGCGGGGGGGCTCAGTAGCTGCATCGGCGGGTGCCGCTTTAGCCCAATGATGCAGTGAAGCTAAGAAGAATCCAGCGCGGCGGTGGCAAAGTCCACCGCTGCGCAACCCGTAACCCTTAGCGCTTTGTGGTGGGGCGCCAAAGGGTCGGGGGCCGCTTCCACATGAGTGGAGGGGGCCGCGAGGAGACAACCTCTGTAAAAAACCGCCGGGAGGAGGCGTTTCGCCTTGCGCGCGGCGGTCGTTCGTATTGCACGGCGGCCGTCGGGCCACCCGCAACCCTCGGTATTCCGAGGCGTGGGGGCCGCTCCCACACAAGTGGGGGGGGCCGCGAGGAGACAACCTCTTTAAAAAATCCAACCCGGAGGAGGAGGCGCGTGGCGCCGTCGGTGACGGGTTCGGCGGCCATGAATACATGCCCGTCGGACAGGCTTCGGCCACCGTCGCCAAACTTGTTACCCTGGTCAGGTGTCGTGGACATGTCTCGCGGCCTACCAGGACCAAGGGGCTTGCCTTGGTCGGCCGGCCCAAGAGGAGCCAACCTCAATAAAAAACCCCCAAAGTCCCGGCGTTGAGGTGCCTTCGGGCCTTCGCGCGGCGTCGGGGCGCCGGAAGGTGGCGGAGGGGGTATTCTCCGCCAGCTAGCGACCAACCCTGGGGCACCTCCCGCACCCCAGCGGTATTAGGGTTATCCGGGTACAGGGGGCACTGCCCGGATGGACCACCCTTTCCCCCATTCTCGTGGGACTCAAAATGAACATTTCTGCAAATAATAAAGCCGAGATTTCGGAGCTGGACGGTGGGTGTGAAGAGATGAGGAAGGGAGAAGTAGGAGGAGAGATTAAGCGTGCTCAGGCACTGTCGTTTACCGGCCTTGATGCGGACACCAAGTCCGCGGGGCAACTTGTGGCGCAACCGGGATCCACCACCCCGGAAGCGGCACAGTGCCCTGGCCTAGGCGCTCGCGCCACCCGTCTCCGCAAGGGGACCAAACAGGAGGATGTCAACTCCGCACAGCCGATCCTAAGCGGCAAGGATCTGCTGTCGGTAGTTGAGAAGGAGAGGCGTCTCAGCGTGGTATTAACACGCTGTGACACGCCCGTCACCACGAAGACCGCTAGCCGGGAGGAGGAGTCCATGGACTCGGACGATGATTCCTCCTGCGCTAGCATGGTGACGGTGGGGTCGGAGTTGTCAGGCGGAAGACGGTTCCTCAAAAGGAATCGGTCAGACCCTGAGGCCGAGGAGTCGGACTCGCCTGCGTCACCCTTCGAAGGGGCGGGCCACAGGTCCAAAAGGGGGAGAGGTCGTCCGCCCTCCTCCACTGGCAAATATGTCGGCCTGGCCGCAGCCAGGGCGGCATATAATCAGGAGCTGGCTGAGAGCCTACGGCTTGAGGCTGAGGCAGAGGTGGCGGGAATGGCCCGGCACATGAGGGAGGCTAGGGCCTCTTTACAGCCCAGCCCCCTCCTGTCAGCCCAGGATGAGGAGGCAGAGCAGACGAGCGCTGCACTAGCCAACGTAGTGAAGACTTCGCTGGAAACCATTACGATGGTCGCCACGAAGTCTTCACAATTGAAAGGGACATACGTCCGGGCCCTGAAGGATGCCGTAAAGGGCATTCAAGAGGCCGTGTCCCAGATCAGGGAGCGGACGATGTCTGAGGAGGTGATGCGGCTGGAGGCCGCTAACTCCAAGCTCACGAGGGAAGTCGCCGATCTGCGCCGCGACTTGCAAGAGTTGCGGCAGCGACCCTCCCAGCCTCAGAGCTCGGAGCCAAGCCTCCGGCAGCTACTGGAGGAGACAGCCCGCGCCAACGCTGAGATGTTCGGCAACATGCTGAACGCTCGGTTGGCCGGGATCGAAGACCGTCTCCTCCCGGAGCCGCGCAGGAGACCTCCGCTCGCAGCGGACGCTAGGAGTGCCAGGGCAGACCCTGCTCACTCTGCGCCAGCAGGGGCCCCGGTCGCTTCTACGAGAAGTAGTGGTCAGCCCGTGTCAAAGCCCGACAAAAAGGATGCAAGGAAGCTCCCACTAACAGTCAGGCTCCCTCTGTTCCCTCTTCTTCGGGAAAGAAGGGGAAGAACAAGAGGAAAAGCCTGGCTGCACAAGAGGCAGCAGAGGCTCGGCGCCAACCTGCCCCTGCACCAACGGCGGAGCCATGGACCGCCGTTGTTGGCCGAAAGGCCAGGAACAAGGCGGCCAAAGCGGCCAAGGTGGCCAAAGAGCCGCCAAAGCCTCGGTCCACGGCCCAGAAGAAGGCCAAGCTCCGGACACCAAGAACGGCAGCGGTATCGCTGACCTTGGTGCCCGGAGTCGAGGAGAGAGGCGTAACATACGCCTCGATCCTCTCCGACGCCAAGCGGCGCGTCTCCCTCGCTGACCTCGGAATCAGCAACATGCGGTTCCGCAGGGCGGCGACGGGTGCGCGCCTGCTTGAGATCGGAGGGGAGAACTCGGCGGCGAAGGCGGACTCTCTCGCCAAGAAGCTGAGGGAGGTCCTCAGCCCGGGCGCGGTCAAGGTCGTCCGCCCAGTGAAGCGCGCGGAAATCCGCGTCACTGGGTTGGACGACTCAGCCGACGCCATCGAGGTGGCCGACGCTGTGGCCAAAGAAGGAGGGTGCGCGGTCGACGACGTGAAGCATGGGCGGATCGTCGTCGGGCCGAGAGGGGACGGCGCCCTCTGGATCAGCTGTCCAGTCGCGGCCGCCAAGAAGCTGTCCGACTCTGGCCGACTACTGGTCGGGTGGACGTCGGCCCGAGTAAGGCTTCTCGACTCCAGACCGGCACGGTGCTACCGTTGCCTGGAGCCCGGGCACCTCGGAGTGAAGTGCTCCTGCGAGGTTGACCGCAGCCGACTGTGCTTCCGCTGCGGTCAACCCGACCATCAGGCGCGGGGACTGCGCGGCTGAGCCCCATTGCCCCGTCTGTGCGGCGGCAGGCAAACCGGCGGCTCACTCCATCGGTGGCAGCGGATGCATTTCTGCTGCCAAGCCGGCAGCCAAAGGTCCGCAGAAGGGTGCGCCGAAGCCAAAGCGGCCAAAGCGCAAGGCCAAGAGGGCCGGGGCGGAGCAGATGGACACCGTTCCTTGAATGGACAGAGCTCCGCCCTAACGGGGACCCGTGGACGGTGGTCGGGGGACCGCCGTCCACAACATGGGTCCCGTGCTGTAGGGCTGCCCAAGTGTTCCGGGCAGCCCTCGGCGGTGGGGGAGGCGCTTGATGCGCCCCCATAGGCGCAGGGCCCAAGAGGGCATCCGCCGGCGGGGACGCGGTTGTGTGCAGTTGCGTTCCCGTGTCCCCGCCACATGGCGGCGAGGAGGAACACCGTTGGGTTTTAGTGGGTATACCGGCTTTTCCGGGGAGTCCCACATAACCACGTCGTCCCCCCGGGCGGCGTGGTATGCGTAACGCATTTCCCAACGTTAAAAAAAAAAAAAAAAAAAAAAAAAAAAAAAAAAAAAAAAAAAAAAGGTTAGGTTAGGTTCCCCCCCAACCCCAGGAGCTGGCCGAGAGCCTCCGGCTTGAAGCTGAAGCGCAGGTTGCGGGAGTGGCCCGGAACATGAGGGAGGCTAGGGCCCTCTTTACAGCCCAGCCCCCTCCTGTCAGGCCAAGAAGAGGAGGCAGAGCAAACCAGCGCAGCTCTAGCCAACGTTGTGAGGACTTCGCTGGAGACCATTACGATGGTCGCCACGAAGTCTTCACAA
>NC_065429.1:7597610-7822004 GCF_024362695.1 Pectinophora gossypiella | reverse complement strand
CAAAGTCAATACATTTGCATAAATTTTACCCTTGAGTAGTAAGTTTGGCCTAAGAATGCTGTCGACTTCTTCCACCAACCTTCATTGATCGATCAAATATACAGTTTTCTAAGCGTTGCCACTCAAAGTCAATACATTTGCATAAATTTTACCCTTGAGTAGTAAGTTTGGCCTAAGAATGCTGTCGACTTCTTCCACCAACCTTCATTGATCGATCAAATATACAGTTTTCTAAGCGTTGCCACTCATAGTCAATACATTTGCATAAATTTTACCCTTGAGTAGTAAGTTTGGCCTAAGAATGCTGTCGACTTCTTCCACCAACCTTCATCGATCGATCAAATATACAGTTTTCTAAGCGTTGCCACTCATAGTCAATACATTTGCATAAATTTTACCCCTAAGTAGTAAGTTTGGCCTAAGAATGCTGTCGACTCCTTCCACCAACCTTCATTGATCGATCAAATATACAGTTTTCTAAGCGTTGCCACTCATAGTCAATACATTTGCATAAATTTTACCCCTGAGTAGTAAGTTTGGCCTAAGAATGCTGTCGACTTCTTCCACCAACCTTCATTGATCGATCAAATATACAGTTTTCTAAGCGTTGCCACTCATAGTCAATACATTTGCATAAATTTTACCCTTGAGTAGTAAGTTTGGCCTAAGAATGCTGTCGACTTCTTCCACCAACCTTCATTGATCGATCAAATATACAGTTTTCTAAGCGTTGCCACTCAAAGTCAATACATTTGCATAAATTTTACCCTTGAGTAGTAAGTTTGGCCTAAGAATGCTGTCGACTTCTTCCACCAACCTTCATTGATCGATCAAATATACAGTTTTCTAAGCGTTGCCACTCATAGTCAATACATTTGCATAAATTTTACCCTTGAGTAGTAAGTTTGGCCTAAGAATGCTGTCGACTTCTTCCACCAACCTTCATTGATCGATCAAATATACAGTTTTCTAAGCGTTGCCACTCATAGTCAATACATTTGCATAAATTTTACCCTTGAGTAGTAAGTTTGGCCTAAGAATGCTGTCGACTTCTTCCACCAACCTTCATTGATCGATCAAATATACAGTTTTCTAAGCGTTGCCACTCATAGTCAATACATTTGCATAAATTTTACCCTTGAGTAGTAAGTTTGGCCTAAGAATGCTGTCGACTCCTTCCACCAACCTTCATTGATCGATCAAATATACAGTTTTCTAAGCGTTGCCACTCATAGTCAATACATTTGCATAAATTTTACCCCTAAGTAGTAAGTTTGGCCTAAGAATGCTGTCGACTCCTTCCACCAACCTTCATTGATCGATCAAATATACAGTTTTCTAAGCGTTGCCACTCAAATTCAATACATTTGCATAAATTTTACCCTTGAGTAGTAAGTTTGGCCTAAGAATGCTGTCGACTTCTTCCACCAACCTTCATTGATCGATCAAATATACAGTTTTCTAAGCGTTGCCACTCATAGTCAATACATTTGCATAAATTTTACCCCTTAGAAGTAAGTTTGGCGTAAGAATGCTGTCGACTCCTTCCACCAACCTTCATTGATCGATCAAATATACAGTTTTCTAAGCGTTGCCACTCATCGTCAATACATTTGCATAAATTTTACCCTTGAGTAATAAGTTTGGCCTAAGAATGCTGTCGACTTCTTCCACCAACCTTCATTGATTGATCAAATATACAGTTTTCTAAAAGTTGCTACTTCAACTTAGCCATGACAGACCTTAGGCTACTATACATTATCCTATGTTATAAGAAGATATGATATTATGTTATACTGTTACTTATAAATTAATTTCAGAACTGACCATTGAACTTGGCACCCATTTAGATCTCACTTCTTTTGTCGTTGAAGTCAACAACCAAGGCATTAATCATAATATTGAACTCTGCTCTCACTTCACATTTATGTTTTTGATTGGATTCTACCTACACTGTACAGTGATTGGTGGAATTTATTCATCCACTTGAGTGGTGGCTGTTGTGACCTGTTTTGGCGGGAGTAGAGGAATTTTAGGGACTTTAGTCGTTTCGGACCATAAGCAGTTCGGACCATAAGCGGTTCGGATCATAAGCTGTTCGGACTATAAGCGGTTCGGACCATAAGCGTTCCGGACCATATGCGGTTCGGACCATAAGTGGTTCGGACCATAAGCGGTTCGGACCATAAGCGGTTCGGACCATAAGCGGTTCGGACCATAAGCGGTTCGGACCATAAGCGGTTCGGACCATAAGCGGTTCGGACCATAAACGGTTCGGACCATAAGCGGTTCGGACCATAAGCGGTTCGGACCATAAGCGGTTCGGACCATAAGCGGTCCGGACCATAAGCGGTTCGGACCATAAGCGGTTCGGACCATAAGCGGTTCGGACCATAAGCGGTTCGGACCATAAGCGGTTCGGACCCTAGGCTGTTCCGGCCATAAGCGGTTCGGACCATAAGCGATCCGGATCATATAAGCGGTTCGGACCATAAGCGGTTATAGCATAAGCGGTTTGTATCATAAGCAGTTCCGTCAAAAGCGGTTCAGACCATAAACGGTTCGGTTTACATACGATTCGGACCATAATAAGGATGGGCCATAAGCGATTCGGACCATGAGCGATTCGGGCCAATGTAACCATGAGCGATTCGGGCTAAAAGCTACTTGGACCACAATGAGTTCGGTCCACAAGCGATTTGGACCATATGTGGTTCGGTAGGAATCGACTAAAGCTCTTTTTGTACGTGTCGTTTCGCATCGCTTTGGTTGGAGGCTCGGACACGTTCAAAAAGAGACTTGGAGCGAGGAAAAACACCCCAGGTGTCTTTTGGATCGTCGATTCACACCGCGGTCCGTATTGGTTGCGGGTCTTTACCAGAATCCCTCTGGTTGAGCGCTGGGTTGCTGTGATCTAATTCTGGAGAGATTCTTTGTGGAAATGGGTATTGGGTTTCCGCCTTTGAATTTTTTAGGAAAACTTTTTAAATAATGTATTGACTTTTCCCCGGCTATACAGGTTGTGAGAAGCTGCAGTAGTTTAAGGCGGATGAGACCTTCGTTATGAAAACATTCACGATTCGAAGTGTAACTATTTTAGCTACTGAATAAAGATATGTTTGAATTTCAATTTGAGTTATTGTAGGTTTTGCCTCCGATGACATTAACTACTTGACCGGGCAAATGTGGAGGGCGACAGACTTATTGCAAATCACGTACTTTTACAATGCAGGCGGACACCATGGAATTCAATTTGCTCGACTGTAGCATACCATCATTCATTTAATTATTTTTTTCTTTGCTATTCTGTCAGGTTGCGTGTTTACTCACACTAATACTGCCTACCCTGACAGGCATCACAAGCAACGCTATATCGAATATATTTACGAAAATACATTTACAATTAAATACCATGTACATTCGTGCATTCTTCCCATTCTCACCTACGGCGCTCAGACTTGGTCTTTGACTGACATCCAAAAGTCCAAACTCAAGGTTTGCCAGGAGGTATGGAACGCAGCATCCTTGGTGTTAAATAGATCGATCGGATCCGAAACACCACGCTGCGTTCCAAAACTAAAATGGCAGACGTAGCCAGAAAGGCTGCCTGCTTGAAATGGGACTGGGCTGGACATGTTGCCCGAATGCCCGATGACCTCTGGACCAAAAAAGCTACAGAGTGGGTTCCTGCAAATGCTGTCAGACGTCGGAGAAGGCCACGGAAAAGATGGCGTGACGAGTTAGACCGCTTCTCGAAACGGTGGCGCGAGCAAGCTGGGGACAGGGAAGAGTGGAAGAAGGGAAGAGAGGCCTTTGCCCTGCAGTGGGACATTGAGGGCTAAAATAAAATACCACAATATTTTGAATATATCAGAAAATATATTTAAAGCTCATGTGAAGTTTATGTAAAAAAACCTTATAATATGATGAATGATTACTAAATAGTTACTAAATAATTGTAATGTACATTAATTTAAAAGTCGTGTTGCTGTTATTTCTAGTCATTTCTTCTCGTCAGCCATAACACCTTGCGAAATGTCGTAGATTCGAAAATGATACATTGACCTTCAACAAGTTTATCCATGATAATTCTTCTTCTTCTTGTCCTTCTATCCCCTGTTGGTTTTATCCATTATTTCGTGTGGGTTGTGAGGTGGAATACCAACCTCATCAACCCTGGTGTCAGGGTTATTATTATTGAGCCGCCAAAGGCCCCTGATATACTTAATACACCAGTAAGTAGTGCCCGGGAGCAAGGGCTTAACGCCGATTATTGGGTATTGGATATGTTGAAATAATGATTCTGATTTCTGATTGGCAGTGTTACCCGTCCGTTGACACGGCACCTCATATGATGGTCGTGTCGCACGAACGTCGATCGCGTTTTATATCTGTCTGATCGCTTTTTTCTTTTATATTTTTATTTATTTTTCATAAAAACACAAAATCGCAAAATACTTAAACTCCCCGCCAATATACATATAAATCGAAATCGAAATGACTGTTATTGACTGCGTGATTGAAATTTTTATTTACCGTAATCAAATCTAATCAATTTATTTGCGAGAACATATAAAATACAAAAAGGTGGTAAAATAATTTACGTATTTCTTACAACGTTGTGTGTGTTGAAAAAATAAATAAAGAAATGGAACATTGAAAAGAAGATTATTGAAAATGATCTCTCTCTCTATTTAAGAGCTGCGCTCTTGTCGGTGGAGTAATCGCCATTCCTCTCTTCTTCCCGCTAAAACCTTCACCTCCCGATACGACACGACCTGCACCTTCTCTTTTATTTGTTTCATAAATGTTCTCCTAGGTCTACCCCTTCCTCTCTTCCCTTCAATTTTTCCTACTACAAAAAAAAATAATTGAAAATTAAAAAAATATATATCTTATACTATTACATTAAATTAAAAATATAAATAATATAAATAATAATAATATTATTATTTTATTTTTGAAAATCATACTTATTACTAAAAATTAAATATTATTATTGTTTTTGATTATTATTATTTAATGAATATTATTTTCCTGTTCATTTTATGAGGGACTTTCCAGGTTACGGTCCCTAAATATAACATAATTATGATATATATTCTATTATTATTATTTCTCTTTTGTTTTGTATTTTGTTTTTTCCTGTTTGTGCAATATAGTATTTGTTATGTTATAACAAAGATGGCGCTGTCCAGATTTAACGTGATAATTACATATTTTGTCATTACTCGGGTACATAATTATTCAAAAATACAATGTAATGGCAAGAATCAGGCATAAAAATAATTGTAACTTGATATTTGGATAATAGAATTTATTGCTACCTATGTTACTTCTCTTTATTTTGATTGATCAGAATAATAATGGATGGAAGATGTAATTATGCCTAACAAAGATAAAAAATGCTTTATGTCTGTTATCCGTGAAATTAGAAGGTTAAACGAAGGCAAGTTGGTACAGCGCAATATATATTTTTTTTAAAGTCAGTCAAGTCAGTGAAAATAGGTTTGCGTTTCACCACAATCTCACTGTTGATGGTTCACGTTGGTGGATGAGCTGCCTCAACCTTTAGGAATATAAAAAACTTGAAATCTTCAGAACTTGAATAAGCATTTACTAGGTAAGCAGGAATACAGACAACACGCTAAAAACAAAATCAAAAATCCCTTGGCGATTGCCTCCGACCCGCCATAAGTGCCGTAGCCCCGTAGCTAGTGCTACGTGACTACGGCGTAGCTCGTTATCTTGCTACGATTTTATAGCAATTTTCTGACTACCTTTGTTTGATAAAGTGCTCAACTCGCCACTTCTGCGATTTTTGCCTACCCTCAATTAACCGGAGGTATAGAGCGTACTCCACCACGCTGCTCCACTGTGGGTTGGTGGAGTTAATTGTATTTCTTAGTTGATAGTTCCACCCGACCCACATACACACCTCATGTCAAAACTTTATTGAACCGGACTCAAATGATGAAAGGTAATGAAGGGAATATATGACGGCAGTACAGTAGGATTGTATTTTGAGTGAGTTACTAATGGCTGAAGGCTTGGATTAATTTGAAGGCGCCCTAATCACGTAAGACTGAGATTTCCAGACACAAAAGTGGACCGAACGGCCTCTGTGGTCCAGAGGTTGAGCGTTGGGCTCACGATCCGGAGGTCTCGGGTTCAAATCCCGGGACGTACCACAAAAATCACTTTGTGATCCCTAGTTTGGTTAGGGCATTACTGGCTGAGCACCAGATTGTCAGAAAGTAACATGATCCGTACTTCGGAAGGCACGTCAAGCCTTTGGTCCCGGTTACTACTTATTGATGTAAGTAAGTAGTCGTTACATGAGTCATGTCAGGGGCGTTTGGCGGCTCAATAGTAACCCTGACACCAGGGTTGATGAGCCCGGGCCTTCCCTATGGATAGACAGGGAGATTTGGTTAGGACATTATTTTGGACAGGATATTTGAGGAGCTCGGTGGCGCAGCGGTTAACGCGCTCGGTCTGCGATTGTTGAAGTTAACACATTTAGTTCGTAGATGATTTTTATCACGCATACACTCTCACTTATCAACTTTTTTATTATTATAATTGTCATTTCCATATCTCGGGACTATGGAGTCCCGGACTTTTGGAAGGCGTGCGTGGGGCCGAAGCCGACACGTAGATGCCCCTTAAGACAATTTCAATCTAAATGTTGTGTGGCACCAACCAGCGATTATCCCTGTATGTACTATGGGAGTGCACCCAAAGACAATCCCCGGTTCATGTAGGACTATTGCAGATTATGGGAGCAAAGGGAACTGGGCTATTGGGTTGGGGGTTAGTGGACCGGATACCGGAGCTATGGGGGACTATGGCGCCTGCTCCACCAATGTTGGCATTATAATTATTATTTATGAGATATTGACCTGAACTCTCACGTGTGAGATATATTTTTTCAATAACCTGCGCCACTGGTTGTATACCCCGACATGACTCACAGGATAGTTGTAATTTAATTAATTACATCCTCCTCGGTGACTGGCGTCCTCGCTGGGTGCACTCCACTACTAATTACATTTACCCCGCGCTGCACCCATCTTTACCGTACTCGGGTAAATATCGCTCGGCGAATTCTTCTTCTTCTATCATCTGAGTTGCAAGTTAGATTACTAACCCCATCAACCCTGGTGTCAGGGTTACTATTGAGCCACCAAACGCGCCGGACATGGCTCATGTAACTAACTAACTTACATCAGTAAGTAGTAACCGGGACCAACGGCTTAATGTGCCTTCCGAAGCACGGATCATTTTACTTTTGGAAAATCAGGTGATCAGCCTGTAATGTCCTAAACAAACTAGGGATCACAAAGTGATTTTTGTGATATGTCCCCACCGGGATTCGAACCCGGGACCTCCGGATCGTGAGCACAACGCTCAACCACTGGACCTCGACCGCTCGGGGAATCAGTGCGTATAATAGAGTAATGCTTCCGTGCTTCGAAGGACACGTTTAGCAGCCCTTGCTACTATTTACTTAAGTAATTATGCCGTCATGTCAGGCGCCTTTGGCAGCTTAATAGTAACCCTGACACACGACAAAAAAGTCGAAATTAAATCATCACAATATAAAATAAGCTCACGAGTATATCTCAATTGGGGTAGTCAGAGGTACATCCATCGCAAGTACCCACACTTCACCGAGGTTTCTGTTAGACAACGTGATAGGTGAGCCGTATCGCCGTCTATAATGGTCGAGCCAACTGTGTCAGTGGAAACTGCACTAAAGAGAAATTAATAACCTTATTATTTTTTTTATTTTTTTTTTTATTTTATTCTTATTCTTATTCTTCTTCTTAGTGCAAGTCTGGTATCGGGGTTCGAACTGGTGCTCCCCGTTTTGAGAAGCAAGCCGGTGACACAAGTAAGAATTCACATTTGACCATCAATTTTTCAATTGCCTGTGCCCCACTCAAATTCAAATTCAAAAATATCTTTATTCATTAGGTAACATAGTTACACTTTGAATCGTCAATTTTACATAACGAACGTCTCATCCGCCTAAAACTACTGCAGCTTCTCACAACCTGTATAGCCGGGGAAAAGAAGCTGCAAGAAAAACCTCGGCACAGGGCCCTAGACGTTCTTTAAAAAAATAAAAATAAACATAAAATATTGGTATAAAATTGAGTAATTTAGCTGCCTAATATCAGTTCTCAGACAGTTAATTCCATGCATTCATATCTTCTAAATAATCACTAACTTTATAATAACCTTTTTTGTAAAGTTTTTGTTTAACTACTGTCTTAAAACAGTTGAAAGGCACTCCTAAAGCTGCCACTTCCCGCTCACTCATCTAATTAAAATATGAATTATGTCACATTATCATATTTAATTGCCGGCATTTTGTATTTTCTGCCAGTCACTGTGTTGTGCGCGGGAGTCAGCTCGTGACAGTAATTAGAGGGGCGTGTGCTGCCTGTCTTCAATTTACATACATACATAAACTCACGCCCATTTCCCACCGGCGTCAGCAGAGACTATGGAACTCCATTTGCTGAAAATTTAAAGTTTTTTTTCAGCATTTTTTTTATTGCAATTAAATGAAAAAAAAACATGCATATATTGCCTATTATTTACCTATTAAGGATCCTAAATATAAATTGTGAATAAAGACAGATCTAAATCTGAGACGAAAACATTTTATAATGAATAATAATAAAACACTTACAAAACAAACAAATTAAAATAATATTGCACACAAATTTACAAAAAAAAATATTAAAAAAAATAAATAATTATTATTATTTCCATATCTCGGGACTATGGAAGGACCCCGGACTTTTGGAAGGCGTGCGTGGTGCCGAAGCCAACACGTAGTATTTTTTTTATTATTATTATTTAATTATTAATTAATTTATCATTTTTAAATTTATTTTATTTTTCTATTTACCTTGTACAATTTCGTGTTTTGACGTTTAGTAAAAAGTAGCCTATTCAATTATTAAATCTAAAGCAACATTGCTAGTTAACATTATTGTTGACATTGCGCACTTAGTTTTATATGCGCAAATGTCAAATTGCAGTGTTGCTTTTTAGGCCCTCTTTTGTGACGGTGTTAGGCCCCCAACTGTGATTCTAATTAAGCTATATTTAATGAGGTATACAGAACCACCTCTCGCCACACGGCTTCATCGCCACCCAGTGACGTCAACACGCGCCGCTTATTATCAAATTATAAATTGCCGCCATTTTGTCCCGCGTCATCGTGACCGGCGAGTTGCGCGGGAGTCGCCCAATTAACCAGCCTCACGCTCTGTCAATCAAGATGTTTGTTTGTGGATTATACATGCTTTCTGTTTGGAAATTGATATTTCTCACGGATCATAGAAACAAGGGGGATATGCCCTCAGCACTCGAAGGTCGTGATATACTATCCTGACGACCTGATCACTCTACTCTAGCCGTAGAGGCGACCAATCAGCTCACGATAACAGACACTTCAGGTTCAGGACCCCGATACCAACCCCGCCGGCGTGGTCGACGATTTCCCTCATCCAGCGCTTATCGCTATCGGCCCACTAGGGTCGATTAATTCTTTCAAATATATGCTCTGGGCCGAGGTTCGCGCCCAACTGGGCACCCGTCAGATATGTTCGGTCAAGTATTTAATGCCATTTGCGGCAAATCTACTATTATAGGTCACGAAATAAAGCCCTCAGCACCGAATGACATGAGTCCGCATGTCGCCTGTCACCCCACGTGGGCGTGTGGCGCGCCCATATCACAAAAATTATCTTGGTGGGGATAAATTACTTTGTGATCCCTAGTTTTGTTAGGACATTACAGGCTGATCATCTGATTGTCTGAAGTAAGGTGATCCGTGTTTAGGAAGGCACGTTATGTCGGTGGTCCCGGTTACTATCTACTGACCTAAGTGAGTAATCGTTACATGAGCCATGTCGGGGGCCTTTGGCGGCTCAATAGTAACACTGACATCAGGGTTGATGGGGTTGGTATTCCACCTCACAACCCACACGATAAGAAGAGATTAGGAACTTTAGGCGCGAATTTATGTATGTATTATCATACATAAATAGAAGATATGATTACATGGGATTAACTGTCTAATATTAGGCAGCCAATTGTATATGTAGTTTTTAAGAACGTCTAGGGCCCTGTGCCGAGGTTTTTCTCGCAGCTTCTTTGCCCCGGCTATACAGGTTGTGAGAAGGTGCAGTAGTTTTAGGCGGATGAGACGTTGGTTATGTAAAAAATGACGATTCGAAGTGTAACTATGTTATCTACTGAATAAAGATATTTTTTGAATTTGACTTAAATTCTGAATGGAATATCTCTTAAAATAAACATTCAAGACCTTACTTCGCTAAAACGTGTAACCTTTTATAAAATTCCATTATGAGAGTGATGGTCGTAGCGAGCTATCAAGTCGAGAGCCAGAATTCTAATTTTACAACTTTGTTGGAAAAATAACAAAAAAAGTATAACCTTTTCAGGTATTCTATTACAAAAGTGACGCTTGGAACCAGTTTTTATTATAGAGATGCCGCGGGAGCATAGCCGGTGGGAGAGATATATGCACAAAACGAGCATATCACTATGAGACGATATGAACTATCGTATTATAAAAATGTCCACGTCATTCGTTTTGCTCCTTTGATCTCGCGCAACCACAACTAGCGCTTGTGTTACTGCGCAATCTTCTATCGTGTGGGTTGGGTGAATTACCAACCTCATTAACCCTGGTGTCAGGGTTATGATTGAGCCGCCAAAGGCCCCTGACATGGCTCACGTAACGATTACTCACATCAGTAAATAGTAACCGGGACCAACGGCTTAACGTGCCTTCCGAAGCACGGATCATCCTACTATCGGACAATCAGGTGATCACTAAATGTCAAATATGTTAGTGCGACAGAGTCCTAAAGTAGGTACATTATATTGCTCATGACTGTCCCCATTGGAATTCGAACCCGGGACAACCGGATCGTGAGCCCAACGCTTAACCACTGGAGCTATATGATGGAGACTGACTTTTACTAATTTGAAGCAGCGAACTTAATTGTACTTACATAGTTTACATACATAAATCACGAAAAAAAAAGAAAAGAACCGGTGTGCATATATGAATTAATTGATGAATGTGGAGGAAGCAAGAGGAGTGTGTCGATGGAATTCCATAGTCTCTGCTTACCCCGGTGGGAAATACGCGTGAGTTTATGTATGTATGTACATAAATCACGCCTGCATCCCTACTGGGGTGAGTAGAGGAGATAACATTCAATTGCCGCTCTTAACATTCCTATCCCACGCAAGAAATACAATACAAATTGGCAATCACAGCGTAGATCCTGCTAATACATAACTGTTTAATATTATAACGTCAATTTCAATACACAATGGAGTTAATTCAAATGACACATTACATTGTCATACAATACATTTGTATTTGCCATTGATATTAATTTGCTTAGAGATTATACGCTTCACGAGATAATAGGGTGAAGGATAATCCACAAGCATCACGTTTATATCCCCGAAAGGGTAGGCAGTGATGTATATATAGTAATCCTCTAAATTGGAGATGTCCTTAGAAAAGGTTTAATACGATCTACTCTGAACCGGCGTGCGTGTATGAAGCGATTGATGAATGAGGAGGAAGCAAGAGAAGTGTGTCAGGATCGAAGCAAATGGAATTCTATAGTCTCTGCTTACCCCGGTGGGAAATAGGCGTGAGTTTATGTATGTATGTATGTTTACTGTTCGTTACGGAACAAGGGAATAAAAGAGGAGAACTGGATTAAACAGTTATAATTTCCTGGACTTTTAAAATATACAATTTTTGAGACAAGTGAGTTAGGCGACAGCGATATTAGAAAAGAAATTTGCCGAGTGACCGTTTTTGACTTTAAAATGTAACGAACAATTTGAAACGCATATGAATTTAGAGAGGACCTTACGTTTAACAATATAAAGCACACAATCAGCTGATTGGCTGCTATGGAACAGACGCTACATGACGATGTCTCTAGGCATGGCCAATCAGTGCAAGAGGCGTTCAATATATATAATTAAGGAATTACACAAACTATTATGCTGCGCCTGACAAATAAAAATAACTTAAAACTAACGCTGTCGCAGCTTCAGGACCACATTTACTACAATAAATTTCATTTCATGTTAGCCCTATAGGTGAGATTGTGGTCAAACGCGAGACGAGAGATGTTAATTAAAAAAGAAAAAAGCCGAGGCACTAAATGGACGTTCATTCAATTTAGTAGTTTGAATTATATATCGTTTTAAGTCTACAGCCGCAACTGGGTCAATATCGTAAATATTTATTTTAAAAGAAAATTGTAGACGATCCGGGACCATAAACAACATGAATAAACCAACTTATCCGTTTCCATGTCACATAAGTAAAGACCCTCACGTCCTATGGATGGGTAAGTTATGGCACACCCTGGTTACTCCACACAAAGGTCTCATTGTTAACGGCCTCCGTGGTCCAGTGGTTGAGCGTTGCGCTCACGATCCGGAGGTCCTGGGTTCGAATTCCGGGGTGGACATAACACGAAAATCACTTTGTGACCCCTAGTTTGGTTAGGACATTACATGCTGATCACCTAATTGTCCGAAAGTAACACGATCCGTGCTTCGGAAGGCACGTTAAGCCGGTGGTCCCGGTTACTACTTACTGATGTAAGTAAGTAGTCGTTACGTGAGCCATGTCAGGGCCTTTGGCGGCTCAATAATAACCCTGACACCAGGGTAGATGAGGTTGGTAATCCACCTTACAACCCACACGATAGAAGAAGATTGTTACCGTGTGCCGCGTGGGAGCGAGACAGACAGTCCTCGTTCTTTCTCTTTTACTCATCAGCTGCTTACGGCTATTTGACTAAAGATCAAAACAAAGATATATAAAAAAGATGTATAGGGTCGCGTTTGACCACACGATTGTTCCGTGCTTGCCTTTAAGTAGAAAGAGGTCTATCATAAGAGGCTTATCGTCAGAGGCCTACTATTAGAGACCTTTTATAAGAGACCGGATTTAAAAACGGATTAAAGACTGGATTTAAAAAAAAAAGAAAAGAAAGGAAAACATGAAACAGTAGGATTAGGGCCCTGTGCTGGGAGGTTTTCTGGCCACGTCTTTCCTTCAGCGTTACAGATTCCGATGTGGTAGTTGTTTTACAGCTAGCTACATAATATGTAATTTAATTTTTTTGACGTTCAAATAGCGCTAACTTTGTAAGCCAATTTTGAAAAATAAATATTTTTGAATTTTTTTTTGACCTATCATAAGATGTCTGTCACAATAAATAATAAAAAAACTTATTTCTTTAAAAACACAATATTCACATTTTCGTGATTGGAGCTCTCTTTTAATACAAACAATTAGATTAGAAGACTTGTCTGTTAACTTTTTTTAATAATTTTAACATAAGAGGTCTATCATAAGCACGAAACATCCCTATGTAATATTTTCATGCCAGTCTATACTTGGATCATAATAACGCACGTGCGGCACACCTGCGCCCGCGCAATACAAACACGCATTGTCTCGTCTGTATCTCACCATAGCATAGTATAGTACGCGCTGTCATTGTGTCGTAAATGACTTACCTACACGTTGGTAGAACATATGTTAGTGTATTATACAGGAGAGGAGCTCTGTGGCGCAGCGGTAAACGCGCTCGGTCTGCGAATGTTGAAGTTAAGCAACTTTTGCAAAGGCCGGTCATAGGATGGGTGACCACAAAAAATAGTTTTCATCTCGAGCTCCTCCGTGCTTCGGAAGGCACGTTAAGCCGTTGGTCCCGGCTGCATTAGCAGTCGTTAATAACCACCAATCCGCACTGGGCCCGCGTGATGGTTTAAGGCCTGATCTCCCTATCCATCCATAGGGAAGGCCCGTGTCCCAGCAGTGGGGACGTTAATGGGCTGGTGATGATGATGATGATTATACAGGATGTTAGTGACAACCGTACCGAATACTGACGGGATGAATCAACTCATATCACACGTTGGCCACATAGCAGTTTTATGATTGTATTGTACTTATTTCATAAATTTCTTCTATTTAAAATTTACCTTTTTATTCATTTTTACCTTTCAAAAATGTCTAAAAGAAACAAAGTATTACATAAACTGCCTATATACTTCCCACTGCTGGGCACAGGCCTCCCTTCAATCAACCGGAGGGTGTTTGGAGCATACTCCACCACGTTGCTCCACTGCGGATTGGTGGAGGTGTTTTTACGGCTAATAGCCCTGACCAACAGCTTAACGTGCCCTCCGAACCACGGAATCATCTTACTTTTTCGGACAATCAGGTGATTCAAGCCTGAAAAGTCCTTACCAAACAAGGGACAGTCTCACAAAAGGAATCGAACCCGGACCTCCAGATCGTGAGCCTAACGCTCTAATTAAAAAAAAAAATCTGTTTATTATCAGACAAAGAAGTCCATAGTTTGACAGAAAAATTAATTAGTCAAATAAAAATACCTAGTTAAAAATATAAAATGCGGAACCCTAAACAGAAACGGCAGCCAGCCCACAAGCAGTCCACCGGCTCACACACGTATATGTAAGTCGGTGAACCGCCTGAAAACTGCCGCATCCATCCTGTCCGCTATCATATTCAGGATCCCGTTGGAGCTCCCCCGCAACCTGTGCACTTTCGAGGCGCTCTTTTTACGCATGATGGCGTAGAAATCATCCACACCCGCACTCGCAAACATGCCTGATGCGCTGCAGTAAAGGTACTGCGTACTGAACCTTTTCTAAGCACTAGACCACGGAGGCTGTTACACAATGTATTGAGTTAACCAAAATCGAACCTGGGACACTGATTTACCGCTACAAGATGACTCACTGAGTACTTGCTAACGAGTGCAACATTCATACAAACAAGCACACAAAGCGCTTGCGTCGCTAAATTAACAGTTCTTACTTTCTTTGCCTGTTAGCGGATTTTGTGTTTATTTTCCTCATAAGATATTGAATAATGGCCCCGATTCCTGTACACACCATCTGATTTAATTTTAAGTTATACCTGTTCTTTTCTTATCCGCCGAAAAGGAAAGGGACGGATGATTGACAGCTGTTAATTTTATAATGAATGAGTGGAGGAATGTATATCAATATTTTATGTTTATTTTTATTTTTTTAAAGAACGTCTAGGGCCCTGTGCCGAGGTTTTTCTTGCAGCTTCTTTTCCCCGGCTATACAGGTTGTGAGAAGCTGCAGTAGTTTTAGGCGGATGAGACGTTCGTTATGTAAAAATTGACGATTCAAAGTGTAACTATGTTACCTACTGAATAAAGATATTTTTGAATTTGAATTTGAATGAGTAATCCAAACATGTCAGGGGCCTATGGCGGCTCAATAATAACCCTGACACCAGGGTTGATGGGGTTGGTGATCCACCTCACAACACACGATAGAAGAAGGATCAAGCTGTTCATACATTCACGCCGGTTCAGAGTAGATCGTACTGAACCTTTTCTAAGGACGCTCACGAGTACTAATATGTACACTTTGAAACCATGTCACATTAACTTTTTTGACAAATTAAACCGTAAGTCTCATTAAATGTCAAATGTGATAGTGCGACAGGGTTCTAAAGTGGGTACATGATATTGCTCATGACTGGACATCTCCAATTTGGCCAATGTACATCCTAGGCATCATCTTCCTAGCATTATCCCGTTTTTCACAGGGTTCGCTTACCTAACCTGAAAATTTGACGGGTCCGGTTTTTTACAGAAGCGACTGCCTGTCTGACCTTCCAACCCGCGACGGGAAAACCAGCCTAATACAAATAAGGTCACATACCTCCGAAAATGCATTTCTCGGGAATGTGGTTTTCCTTCACCGCTGAGCACGTGATAATCATTTATGATCCAAATATGAATTCGAAAAGAAATTCGACAATCATTGGTTTAGGCTGTTGGGTTCGAACCTGCGATCCTAGGCTATTTATATATGTACAGTCATAAGCAATATTATGTACCCGCTTTAGAACCCCGTCGCACTATAATATTTGACATTTAAGGAGACTTACGGTTTCATTTGCCAAAAAAGTTAATGAGACGTGGTTTCAAAGTATACATATTAATACTCTTGACCGTATGTAAATATTGACATTGCAGATTTACGCGAACGAAATGGCATTCATTACAATGTTATAACCCGTCCAGATTGGCCGGGTCGCCCACCGCTGTTATTTGTTGCACGTCGTGTACGACACTTTATTTTATTCCCATTGCCCGTCGATCGGCCTCAGGCTTCGCCACCACAGTACAGAGATATCAGTTAGTAACAAAATAGCTTCAATGCATGGTACGGGTTAGATCTGTCAAAGTACAAAAGCCAGTGTTGTGACGTTTGTTTGTTTGTTTGTTTGTATACTCTTTATTGCTTTAGAATACAAAGAAAATTTACATATAATTTATCGTTAGATAAAGCATAGGCGACGTTCATTAGCATAGTGATGTATCAGTAGAGTTTTTTTTTTTATATAAACTTCTAGGACCTTGTGCCGAGGTTTTTCTTGCAGCTTCTTTTCCCTGACTATACAGGTTGTGAGCTGCAGTAGTTTTAGGCGGATGAGACGTTCGTTATGTAAAAAATGACGATTCAAAGTGTAACTATGTTACTTACTGATTAAAGATATTTTTGAATTTGAATTAGACGGATTCTGTTCTATCTAACAGTAGTTATCAATATATTATTGTTTATATTGAAAGTTTCACGGCGCATAGGCGCTTCTGCACTGTAAAGTTGTGAAATGTAAATAAATAAAATAAATCAATCGCACCGTATGTCCATCATAACAACATAACATAGGCCCACGCCTATATTGCAATTGGGGCGATCAGAGGTACTGTAAGTTACAAAAGTCCAATCAGTTTCTTGCAATGTAATAATGAGATTCATAGAATGGTTGCATTTAAGGCCGGCTGATTACGTGTCATTTCTCTAGTAGACCAAAAACAAAATCATTAATTTATACATTGTTTGTTACGGGCCCTAACCACTGGATCGAGTTTAACAATCCACAAATATTATCGACAGAACGTCATTACATCCCCAGACTCGTAAAAGAGGCTATTGAAATCAGAAAACATAAAAATTTCAACAGGGAAGACGGGTTCAAATTATCGAGCATGTGGAATCCAGTAGTAGGTGTTGTAAAAAGCTTGAAACGGCCTAATGTGGTGAAAAAACGTGAGGACTCAGTGAGTGCGGTTTGTCGTAGTGAGTTTCGTGCGAGTTCAGATGGTTCCGAACATTCCGATATCAAAAACATAAACAAGCGGCAAAGAAAGAGGGTAGACAGATATGTCTGCCCGTAGAAAATTATGGATCTACCTATTCCACTCCAATCTCATCAGTCATCCCGTGATCATGGCACTTGCAACAGTGTCGAAATATCGGGAGTCTCATATCCCCATTTAAACGCGGTAAGAACCCGTTATTATGTGCTTTAATTATCATTAATTTTATAATTGTGACGACAAATGGTTCATAATTTCACCACTGTTTAAAAATAACTCGCTAGCTCAGTGACTGGTCGTTTGCTCTTTGATTGTACATCTAACGCAAGATGAACTAAGTACCCACACCTCACCGAGCTTTCTGTTAGACCAACGTGTTAGGTGGTGAGCTGTATCGCCGTCTATAATAGTCTCGACCAACTGTCCTGGTGATTGAGTACAATCAAGAGGAGTGCGCAAAGCATTCCTTTTTGATGTAACTATTTTTTATTATACATTAACACATACGTGCATAGGCGCGTACTTAAACTCACGCCAGTAGTCCCTAACCGGGTGGTCAGAGCCTCTTGTACCCATTACTACTTATGCTTTTTTCAAATATTTTAATGCACAAAGGCAACAAAAGAACATTGAAATAAAATAAATAGTACAAAAGGATTTCTACCACATATTGTATTCGATTGTATCGCAATGTCTAATCTGTGGTAGTTTCCGATTGCTACCTGAGTATTATTACTTTTGTCTTCTTATTCTTTTGTTCTTTTTTTTCTTTTGTTTTTTCTTTTTGAGAGAAGATTACTTTTGTGTAATTAACCTACCGTTCTTTTTACACTGTGGCCCCGTGCTGTGTCACCGTATGCATTCGCGGGTCACTGACCTTGCATCTGCATATATTTTGCACATTCGATGTTTTAATGTGGGAGGATGTGGCTTATCGTTTCGAGTTTAGTTCAAATTCCTACAACCTCTGATTTAGTAGTTAGAGCATTGGGCTCAGATCTGGAGGTCCGGGTTCGATTCCCAAAGAGGACGTTGTCGAAATTACTTTGTGAGACTGTCCTTTGTTTGGCCAGAGCATTGTACGCTGAATCACCTGGTTGTCCGATAAAGAAAGATGATTCCGTGCTTCGGAAGGCACGTTAAGCCGTTGGTCCCGGGCTGCTAGCCCAAATGCCTCTACCAACCCGCAGTGGAGTAGCGTGGTGGAGTATGCTCCATACCCCCTCCGGTTGATTGAGGGAAGGCCTGCGCCTAGCAGTGGGACGCATATTTAAATGCTGTTTATGTTATGTTTATGATAGGGCCAGGTGATTAGGGGAGTTAAAAACACCATATCGAAGCAATTCATCTAAGAAAGCAATATTGCTATTTGACATTTGTTCGCATTGCGCACTTACTTTTATATGCGCAAATATCAAATAGCAATATTGCTTTTTTAGATGAATTGCTTCGATGTGGCATTTTTAGCCTCCCAGCTTATCGCCATTATAATCGTCTATCAAATTCAAATTCAAAAATATCTTTATTCAGTAGGTAACATAGTTACACTTTGAATCGACAATTTTTACATAACGAACGTCTCATCCGCCTAAAACTACTGCAGCTTCTCACAACCTGTATAGCCGGGGAAAAGAAGCTGCAAGGAAAACCTCGGCACAGGGCCCTAGACGTTCTTTAAAAAAATAAAAATAAATATAAAATATTGGTATACAATTGAGTAATTTAGCTGCCTAATATCAGTTCTCAGACAGTTAATCCCATGCATTCATATCTTCTAAATAATCACTAACTTTATAATAACCTTTTTTGTAAAGTTTTTGTTTAACTACTGTCTTAAAACAGTATCATGACAGAAAGGACAAAATCCAAGAATATAATTAAATAATTTCTATGTTTGTTTGTGTATATAAAAATCCATGACCGCCCTGTTCGGAGGACGCGACACTTGCAAGGGAGTTAAACATATCTGGCGAGGAGTGGGTGTATACAGGGTGTTAGTGACACCGTAACGAAAACATTAAAGATTGATTCAGACCATAATTCTGAGTTGATATCAAGTGGAATTATCCGTTGCAAAAGTATGGAACTGAAATTAATTAATAAAAATAAATTAACATTTTCCGTCAGGGTCGGGGTAACCCTAGCTTTAAGTTTGCATTGTTACTAACATCTATGGACCTGTGTCTGAAAATAAATAATTTGAATTCGAATTTCACTTGATATCAACTCAGATCCGTGGTCTGATGGTTTGTTTAGACCAAGAATGTTATAAAAACTACTTTAATCAGTAAAGCTTATTATAAAGTAGGAGACTATCTTAAGGATAATAATATTAAATGGATTACTTCAGCTCAACACAAAAAAGACAAGAATGTTTGCAATAAAAACTTGGCCCTAAAATACTGAATTTGAAATAACTTTGTAAGTGGATTAAAAAGGATTGTGAAACACTTGATGATATTTGAACAGTAGAGTACTTTTCTTTTTATATCCAGGCGGAGGATTTTTGAGCTTCTTTTTATAAGTGGTGCATGCTCGCCTCGAAATGTTCGTGTACGCGGTGGCGTCCGGAAGTCGGGTCGCACCTTTCCCTCAAAAATGTGCGAAGGGAGCGATGGCTGGCTTTCGCGTCAACTCGTGATCGGGTGCTGCGTATGTGGACAGGCCTGCTTCTGACAGGGAGCTCATAAAACACTGTTTCTGTGATAAAGTCACATAAACTCTTTATGTTTCACTTTCCTTCCACCGACTGTAATTGGAATACCATTGTATTTAAGTCTATAAATTATGTAATACAAACTGGATTAAAAGAAAAGAAAGGAAAACATGAAACAGTAGGACTAGGGCCCTGTGCTGGGAGGTTTTCTGGCCACGTGTTTCCCTCAGCGTTACAGATTCCGATGTGGTAGTAGTTTTACAGCTAGTTACATAATATGTAATTTAATTATGTCTGACGTTCAAAAAGCGCTAACTTTGTGAGCCAATTTTGAAAAATAAATATTTTTGAATTTTTGAATTTTAAAAACGGGATAATGCTAGGGGGATGATCGACTCAGAATCATAAGTCTGAATCAATGTTGAAAGTTTTCTTTTTCTGTGTCACTAATATCCTGTATACTATACACAACCCTGCCTACCCCTTCGGGGATACAGGCGTAGTGCTATTGTTGTTCATATAGTGGTTTCTAGCACCATTAATGCAGTATTGTTGTATCATGTGTGTATTGTGGAAAATGTTATGTTCAGAACGTGTCGAATGTCGCTGGCGAGTGACGGTGACATATGAACACACGTGGCGTGTCGCCGCGACAGGTTCATCTGTCCACGATTCATCTGTGAGTAAATGAAATACTAAAAAAAACAATCACTACTTATACACTATTCTTCTATCGTGTGGGTTGTGAGGTGAATTACCAACCCCATCAACCCTGGTGCCTGTTTGATAAAACTTACAATTGTAAATTAAAACGACAATTTCGTGTTCATTACGTAGCTAATATGAAACTGCAAAATATTTGTGATCACAAACTCCGCAATGTACATATTTTTTTTTTAGGAATACAATTATATTCATTTATTCGTAATAAACATTACAGTCAAAACAAAAATACACATTATATAAAATAGACAATAACAATCTATTTAGTCAAATAAGCCCCCGCGGGTGGATCCGGGCGCAAAGGTCCCCATCACGCTTGCCGCGTTACCACGTTGTATGGCGATGGACAACCTTTGCAACCTTTACATAAAATTGTATTTGTAATTTACAATTGTAAGTTTTATGAAACAGGCATTATCGTATGACGTCAAACGTCACACACACAGATGCGCGTGTACGATGACGTCAATGAGTAAAATGAGGTGTTTTGTATGAAGTGTCCCGTCTGTCAGGTATGTCCGTTTTTATGTAAAATTTTCATTGTGTATGCTTGAAAAAGTAGAATTTGGTGATACCTACTATTTTTATGCACTGTAATTTGCGATGTACCTCACCTGAATTCATGCAATAAACGTTTATTATTATTATTATTGTTAGAGGAGCTCGGTGGCGCAGCGATTAATGCGCTCGGTTTGCGATTGTTGAAGTTAAGCAACTTTCGCAAAGGCCTAGGATGGGTAACCACAAAGAAAAAAAAATATTTTTCATCTCGAGCTCCTCCGTGCTTCGGAAGGCACGTTAAGCTGTTGGTCCCGGCTGCACTAGCAGTCGTTAATAACCACCAATCCGCACTGGGCCTGCGTGATGGTTTAAGGCCCGATCTCCCTATCCATCCATAGGGCAGGCCCGTGCCCCAGCAGTGGGGACGTTAATGGGCTGATAATGATGATTTTATGTGGTGTGGGGAGGACCCTTAATGGCTTAAATAGACTAAAGAAAAATACAGCGTTTTCACCATTATAGACGGCGATAATCACCACCTATCACGTTGGTCTAACAGAAAGCTCGGTGAGGTGTCGATACTACTTCATCTTGCGATGGATGAACCTCTGACTGATAGTGGTATGTACACCTAGGCCTTCCTGTAAAGTGGTATTTAGATATGAAATTTCTGATACGGATTGAATACGTATATAAGAATGATTATTATACCGGATCCGGTTACGGACACGGATAATCAATTATTTCAGATCATCCGTTAGTTTCGGATAATTTTGGTTCCGGTTTTTTTATTTTAAGGAATTTCACAAGTAAAATACTTACAAATAAGTAACATATTTGTAACGACAAGTTATATTATGTCATATAAATACGACAAAAGATAAAAAAAAAACAAATAATATGCGACTTGTGTGTTGGCATTGGCAGCGGCCGCTATCCGATATTATCCGAAACTTTGTTTCAGATTCGGTTACAGTTACGGATGTTTTCTTTTTAATTTGGATATCCGATAGCTCCGGTTACGGTTACGGAGCTCCCGAACATCCCTGATTTGACCACTTTGACCACTTACAATTATCTAACTCCCAATCCGGCGTGGAAGGGATCCCTTCCTAATCTCTCTCTCTATTTAAGAGCTGCGCTCTTGTCGGTGGAGTAACCGCCATTCCTCTCTTCTTCCCGCCAAAACCTTCACCTCCCGATACGACACGACCTGCACCTTCTCTTTTATTCCCTTCCTAATAACTCCCCAAATTACGAAGCGATGGAAGTAATAAATAAATCAGCGTGTAATCTTGTCGCCGGGCGTGATTTGTAATCAGCAGGACGTGAGTTATGGCTGGCACCCCCCGGCGACGACGGTGGTGGCTTCAAGGGATTACGGGAGCTACAAAAGGCACGGTCCATGGTATAAGAAAATCAGGTATGCTCAATCCTATCTTCTTGTCGTTTCGATGGCATTAGATTTCTTCAGCCCAGTATTCCGCCACTCGAACAGCATCCTCAGTGGCACTCATCAGCCCCTCTCGCGTGCAGGTATCAGGGCACGCGGGGCAAGTTATCAGATGAGCCATGGTCTGTGGCGTAACACCACACACGCAGCTCAGATCCGACCCGATGAGAAAACCCCACCTGGACAGGTTACTTGTAAGTGAAGTTCTATCTCAATTATACGAAGCGACGATGCTGGAGCTTAAGACGTAGACTACACTGTAAACCGTCTCGGACAAGGAGCGAGTATAATTAAGTGAATTACTGACTAATGTATTTAATTACTATTACTTATCACATAACTTATCACATAAATAAAAATCATTAAAACTGTAAGTAAATATTTTTCTAAAAGTTTAAAATTTCCTGGCAAACTAAAAACATTGGTCCTGGGTAATTATTTCTTTTACGAAATGGCAACGCATAGCGGGATGACATCAGCTGGGCTAACCGTGTAAAGTTAGCTGTCACTTTTGAGCATAAGTACCTGGTCTTCAAGTCGAGGCGTGAACCACGATGATGGTATTATGTGGACCCTGTTGGGTGAGGCACGAACATCATATAATATTAGTGTAGATTATCAAATGTAAAAAAGGATAGACATACACACACACATAAACAGCCTATATACGTCCCACTGCTGGGCACAGGCCTCTCCTCGATCAACCGGAGTCGGTATGGAGCATACTCCACCACGCTGCTCCAATGCGGGTTGGTAAAAAAGGATAGATTGTCCAAATTCCTTTCCTATTACCTCACATCCTCTTCAGGCTCCCAGTGTGCTCGCATTGATTTTGGCACCAGCCCACACTGCCGCCGCCAGGCGCGCCAGACTTACACACCTTTGTTACTTGTTGGATACTTACATTTTACATACATAACATTATGCATATTTCCCGTATCTATTTAATTTATAAAATACTAGCGACCCGCCCCGGCTTCGCTCGGGTGCAATGCTGAGGAAAAAATGAAATAATTTACGGCATCACATTAAAAACCTCAAAAGTAACAGTATTTCTCCACTATTTAATGGATGTTATTGTACATATAAACTTTCCTCTTACATCACTCTATCTATTAAAAAAACCGTATCAAAATCCGTTGCGTAGTTTTAAAGATTTAAGCGTACATAGGGATATAGGGACAGAAAAAGCGACTTTGTTTTATATTATTTAGTGATAATTTATTTGAGATACGGTCAAAAAAAATCAAAAATATTTAGTTTTCAAAATTGGCTTACAAAGTTAGCGCTTTTTGAACGTCAAAAAAATTAAATTACATATTATGTAACTAGCTGTAAAACCAATCAATCAATCAATCAATAATACTTTATTGCACAACAATATATATAAAGGACATAAACATACGAATAAAACATAAGCACAATAGGCGGCCTTATTGCTAAACAGCAATTTCTGCCAGGCAACCTTAGGGTGAAAGAAGATTATTCATTAAAACTACTACCACATCGGAATCTATAACGCTGAGGGAAATACGTGGCCAGAAAACCTCCCAGCACAGGGCCCTAGTCCTACTGTTTCATGTTTTCCTTTCTTTTCTTTTTTTTTACAATGGTATTGCAATTACAGTCGGTGGAAGGAAAGTACGGTATTTATGACAACTATTTTTTTGAACATACAATGTTAATTTCCAATAGTAACGACGTCGTAAATCTTCGCAGTCTCTCTGGCTATTGCCAGTCGTGAAGTACAATCAAGATGAACAGATTCAGTGCGACCTCTGGACTCTTAGGGGCGGTGGGTTAGTGGGGATTAGCGTCGACAAGGAGGAACCGATATCACAGATTAGGTAATAGTTAGTTGGTTGTTTACGTAAAAGTAATTTTAGTAAAAACAAAGTTTAAATACTCGATATTACTACTCAATATTATAGATAGATGACGTCGGCGTCGGCTTAATAATAATAATAAAACACTTTATTTCACACAAAGTTACAAAACATTTACAGGATAAACTTATTTTAAGGTGGGCAAAGACGGCCTTATCTCTAAGAGAGATCTCTTCCAGACAACCTTCGGCAGATGATATGGTACATTTGTATAGCTGCAGTATAGCGCGCAATTAAGTAAAAAAAAATATGTACATATAATGTCGATACATAGATCAAAAGAATTTCGCACGGACAAGAGGAGGACCCGGTGGTGTAATGGTTAACACGCTCGTCCCGGGTTGACAAGAGCCGCGGGTTCAAGTCCCGTCTGAGTCGATTTCGATTTATTTTTTCTCTTTTTGGTTTTTTAGAGGAATTGCTTTGATGTGGCCTCCAAGAATTAGTTGCATTTGCAAACAATTTTTCAGGCTCAAAAATGAAACAATGACAAGGAACATCGGACCCTAAACATATCGATTTGTAACTAGTCCAAGGGTCACATTAGTGGGGGTCAGAACACCATCCATCAATGTAGCTATCTGGCTGAACTGATTTATGTGACAAAGGACCGCGGGGCTCGCAGAGGGGGACATTTAAATTCAATGTTAAACGAAATTGGTATCAGGATTTGCACATGGCGACATTTCGGATTTTTAGCTTGGGATGACGACTTTTTTAGTCCAGTGGTTGAGTTCAGGCTCACGATCCGGAGGGCCCTGCCGCGAATCCTCGTGGGTTTCTCTAGTTTGCTAAGGATATTACAGGCTGATCACCTGATTGTCCGAAAGTAAGATGATTCGTGTTTCGGAAGGCATTTTAAGCTGTTGGTCCCGGTTACAACTTACTGATGTAAGTAAGTAGTCGTTACATGAGTCCTGTCAGGGGCTTTTGGCGGCTCAATCATAACCCTGACACCTCACAACCCATTGTCGTAATGAAGAAGTATCGGATTTTCATATTGCCGAAATAAAATCTTGTCAAATTACTGTTTGTCGAAATTCAATTTTTGAACCTTACGGGTTATGATTCATGTAACGACAGACAAACATTAAGTCACCCATAACACATACATATATAAACTGCCTATATACGTCCCACTGCTGGGCACAGGCCTCCCCTCAATCAACCGGAGGGAGTATGGAGCGTACTCCACCACGCTGTTCCACTGCGGGTTGGTGGAGGTATTTTACAAAGGTTAAGGTTTTTTTTGTCACTAATTACAACAAAATTAAAGAAATCATCAACACACTTTATTCTTTCTTTCACTTTTTTTTCGTTTTGTTTGTTTCTTTTATGATTTATGACATCGTAACGAATACTGAGGGGGATGATTCAGACCATGATTCTGAGTTGATAGCAATTGGAATTTCCTGTCGGAAAATTAATTTAGTATTTTTTAAATTATTTTCAGTTCTATACTTTTGCGACGGAAGGCAAGAGGGAAACCGCTGCCCTATTTTTCCCTAAAAAAGTAGCATGGAAAATGCTGCACCGACAAGAGCGTGGCTCTTAAATTGATGATGACTTTTGCGACGGAAAATACCACTTGAAATCAACTCGGAAGTCATGATCTGAATCATCCCTCAAAGTTTTCGTTACGACGTCACTAACACCCTGTATATTGATTACATCATTGGCTACAAGACATTGGCAAAACACGAACATTCGTTCGTATAATAAAGGTAATATAAACGTCAGGTAAACGACATCCAGCTAATGCAGTCCTTTCACGTGCGCCCACGCCGGCAGCCGGCCGAGGTGAAAGTTATACGGTATGACGGTGGAACTTCTCCTTTACGTATATTACTAACTTAATACTGTCGTGGCCAAATCTTAGAATTGATCATTTCATGTGGTGTCGACCATTTCATGACATACATACATAAACTCACGCCCGTAATCCCTAATAGGGTGGGCAGAGCCACAAGTAATCAAAGACAACTTGCAGCCACGGTTGATACGATGTCGTAAGCTGGATATGATGAACCTTATGGTGATAAGGGATCAGCCTATCGCCCATAACACTAGTCCATCATGTTAGAGGACACAATCCCTCTGTCTTTTTTTACGACATGCCCGGGAGGACAAGCAGCTGAACGTGTTCTATGTTTTTTATTTGCTCCCAGAACAGCATAGAAGCAACCACCATTTCATGAAATGGGTCATATTTCGTGTGATGCTCTGTCGCGGGGCCACCACCTCCAATTCAGTTGAAGACGATATAGATTAATGTACGTACCATGTACATAGTGTACGTGAAAATATTTTATATGTACGTGCTATAATTAGAAAGAAAACAACAAATTAAAGTGGCTTCGCTGCAGAGCATACTCCCCAGTGGAGCCACTCAGTTTGTATATTTCGAGATGTTTTCTTCGTGTAAATTGAAGTATAGATCGATGTACGTACTACGTACATAGTGTACGTGAAAAGATTTTATGCGTACGTGCTATCATTATCATCATCATCAGCCCATTAACGTCCCCACTGCTGGGGCACGGGCCTGCCCTATGGATGGATAGGGAGATCGGGCCTTAAACCATCACGCGGGCCCAGTGCGGATTGATGGTTATTAACGACTGCTAATGCAGCCGGGACCAACGGCTTGACGTGCCTTCCGAAGCACGGAGGAGCTCGAGATGAAATTTTTTTTTTTATATAATAAGAAAGAAAACAACAACTAAGAAGCCAAACCTAACCAACCAACCGAAATGAAACAGATCCTGCCTCCCCGGGTCACTCCACTACGAATTTCGCCGTAGGACCGCACTCGGCAGTCTCTGCACTTACATTACTCTGTATTTCCCTCAGGTTGTAATCTTAATAGTGCAACGTCGACGGAATAAGAAGGAATGCTTCTGTATGTGATTGTACTGAACGAGAATTTGATGTCCCGGAAGGATTGCGCTTGCTGTGTCGAATATATTTGTAAATGTAATATGGTTGTTCCTTGGCCTCCGTGGTCCAGTGGTTGAGCGTTGTGCTCACGATCCGGAGGTCTCGGGTTCGAATCCCGGTGGGGACAAATCACAAAAATCACTTTGTGATCCCTAGTTTGGTGAGGACATTACAGGCTGATCACCTGATTGTCCAAAAAGTAAAAAGATCCGTGCTTCGGAAGGCATGTTAAGCCGTTGGTCCCGGTTGTTACTTACTGATGTAAGTACGTAGTCGTTATATTAGTCATGTCAGGGGCCTATGGCGGCTCAGTAATAACCCTGACACCAGGGTTGATGGGGTTGGTAATTCACTTCACAATCCACACGAAGAAGAAGATGGTTGTGCCTTGGTAGAACTATTTAATTTCAGAAACAAACATGTTATGTTCCCACTGGCAGGGTAAGAAGTTTCCACGCTGTCCGGTTCTGAGTAGATCGTACTAAACCTTTTTTTCTAAGGACATTCCTAATTTGGTCGGACTAACAGAAAGCTAGGTGAAGTGATTTAGTTTATCTTGAATGGATGTACCTCTGACTACCCCAATAGGGAATATAGCCGTGAGCTTATGTCACAATTTATTTCAAAAATTCTTCTACGAAGAGCGAATAAAAGACATAGAACACGTTCAGCTGCTTGTCTTCTCGGGCGTGTCGGTAAACCCGACAGGAATTGTGTCCTTTCTGACATGATGGATTAATGTTATAGGCGATAGACTGATCCATTGTTTTAAGTTTACGCGGTTTTTATCATAAATAAAAATAATAACAACAATAATAACAATAAAAAATCAATAATAATAATAATAAATAAAATAAATAAAAATAATAAAAAAATAATAATATATATCGGGAGTCTCATATCCCCATTTAAACGCGGTAAGAACCCGTTATTATGTGCTTTAATTATGATAGACTGATCCTTTGTCACCATAAAGATCATCATAATTCATTTTAGGATTTTGCAAGTTTCTTTAATTATTTGTGGCTCTATCCACCCTATTAGGGATTGCGGGCGTGAGTTTATGTGTGTTAATAAAAATTCTTACATCGTTTACCAATATTTTTAAAAAGCCATCTCTGCCAACCCCTGTAAGAAAACATCAAATATTGTCGCAGCCAGTAAGTGGAGTGATCGCGACAGAGACGCGCAAACATAGCGCTGTTTGCTTACAGGGGTGAGTAGACGTGTGTTCCGAGTATTGAATGACGGTGCCTGTTTGTACACAGGATGTTTTGTGAGTTGTGTTTTACGGATATATTTTTTTGGACTGTTATTCTTTTGTTTTGTTTCGTAGATTGTAGAATACATTGTAGTAAATTGGAACTTTACTTTCACTAAGATCTGGGGTGTTAAAATGGCCACATCGAAGGAATTCATCTAAGAAAGCAATATTGCTGTTTGATATTTGATTACATTGCGCACTTACTTTTATATGCGCAAATATCAAATTCAAATATTGCTTTTTAGATGAATTGTTTCGATGTAGCCTTTTTAACTCCCCTGTAATGATTGTACACAAAATAAACTAACTTTCACAGGAAAATATTGAATTTGGCAATCCATTTATCAGGATTATAGGGATATGTTTATTTAATTGTACAAGTATTTTATATTTCTACATTCATCATCATCAGCCCATTAACGTCCCCACTGCTGGGGCATGGGCCTTAAACCATCACGCGGGCCCAGTGCGGATTGATGGTTATTAACGACTGCTAATGCAGCCGGGACCAACGGCTTAACGTGCCTTCCGAAACACGAAGGAGCTCGAGATGAAAACTTGTTTTTTGTGGTCACCTATCCTATGACCGGCCTTTGCGAAAGTTGCTTTACTTCAACAATCGCAGACCGAGCGCGTTAACCGCTGCGCCACCGAGCTCCTCTACATTATTATCATATTTCTACATTATTTTATTGTAATATTAGTCGCAACTATTTAAAACACAAATAGGCTACTTGTCAAATGAGATACTTTTTACGAAACGTCAAAACGGAAGTTTCCTTTGGATGTATGGAAATACTGTCCTGTGACGTCATCAATGAAAGCGGTCAAACGTCGTACTTATTGTTACTTAATTCTTAATTAAAATTCCAAAATAAGTCGAAAAGTAAAATGATATTGATTTTTGACCTTCCTAGACTGACTTCTATTTCCAGATTACCATTTTATAATTTATCTTTGACAGAGTCAAATACCCAATTATTACACAAACAAAAACCGTATATTATTTTTTAAATATGTTGTTCGTGTAACAAACCGATCATTACCTGATTTGACATGGCTGATAGTCCATCATGTCGTGTCATGTTTTTTTTTTACCTTTCTGCCTTTAATTTTTTACCATTTAGAGCGGCCCCTTGTTGGGCGCCATTACGATATATGTATAAATGTGAGATGTACTCAAGTAACTTGTTACTTAGTGAGTACAATGTTTTGTGTCGCGTGTCGATGCCATCTCGAACACAAATGACTATGACGGCTATTCTCGTCTAGTTACTGGCAACGCTAATGACTAATAGCCACTATAATTAGACTCCGTAACGGCCTCAGTGGTCTAGTGGTTGAGCATTAGGCTCGCTCCGGAGGCCCCGGGTTCGAATCCCGGTGGGGACATATCACGAAAATCACTGTGTGATCCCTAGTTTGGTTAGGACATTACAGGCTGATCACCTGATTGTCCAAAAATAAGATGATCCGTGTTTCCGAAGGCACGTTAAGCCTTGATCCCGGTTACTAGTTACTGATGTAAGTATGTAGTCGTTACATGAACCCTGACACCAGGGTTGATGAAGTTGGTAATTCACCTCACAACCCACACGATAGAGGAAAACTATAATTAGACTGAAATGTGAGGCTTAAATAGTCGCTTGGAGTTCGATGTGGGTAGTGTACAGTCATGAGCAATATCATGTACCCACTTTAAAACCCTGTCGCACTATCACATTTGACATTTAATGAGACTTACGGTTTATTTTGTCAAAAAAGTTAATGTGACATGGTTTCAAAGTGTATACATATTAGTGCTCGTGACCGTACCTTGTACGTTCCGAGTGTCCTAGGTTCGATGTCATGGCATTACTTTTTGTAAGTTTTATGTAGCTTACAATGTTTTTATGCTATTTTTTATACAGGGGGTTAAAAAAAGCCACATCGAAGCTATTCATCTAAAAAACAAAATTGCTATTTGATATTGTGATTGTGCGCAATGTCAACAAATGTCAAATATCAATATTGCTTGTTAATTATAATCATTTACTTGCCATTGAGAAGGGTACATTATATTGTTGATCGTCATTAAAATTAGTTCCTGCTAGTCAGCTATTGAATATAGCATGCAAATATTTAAAAAAGATCTACACACATCAAAATATCAAATATAACATGTCAAAATATGACTACATTGTGGCCTTTTTAGCCCCCCAGAATCTGAAAAATCTAATTTTTTCATTTCAATCACTCGCTCATCTTTTCATTGTGGGCATCTAGGTGTTGGCGATGCGATGAATAATACAGCTGGACAGTGTTATTAACGGCACTTTTATTAATTTTATATTTTAAAGTTTTAACACACGATACACGTTACGCAGATTCTAGAAGAAAAAGAAGGCAAGTATTGCCACACTTAAATATTAAAATATAATTTTGTTGGTGATGCCAACATCATTCTGTAACTAAACCCCTTCGAGTCCAGCGAACTTTCCCTTCTTCGAGTCCAGCGAAAATAATGAACACCTATATATACTGTTGACGAATGTGTATAATCATATTAATCATACTGAATTTATAAGCCTATAACCTTAAAAGGTTGCTTTAAAATTCCTGTTAAAAAGTATGAGCACTTTATATTTACTGGCTAATGGATATAACGCCGTAAAGTCATTATTTGTAGTAAGTGCTTGCAATCTTGTAGCACTAACTTTTAATGGATTAAACGAAAGTTTCGCCTCGAGTCTCTAATCAATCTTTAGATATCGTAAAAGAAATTCAATCGCTCGAAAGTGATTACTGAAAGTGCTAAGGGTCTAGGGCAGAGGTCAAACTAGATGTTTGCCTTAAGTTTTCTAGGTTTTTTTAAATTTACATATACAAGGTGTTAATGGCACCGTACCCAATACTGAGATAATACATAACATAAACAGTCTATATACGTCCCACTGCTGGGCACAGGCCTCCCCTCAATCAACCGGAGGGGGTATGGAGCATACTCCACTACGCTGCTCTACTACGTTGGTGTTAGTGGAGAAGTAATAACGTCGCCATTCGTCGTCTTCGTATCGTGCGGGTTGTGAGGTGGAATACCAACCTCATCAGCCCTGGTGTCAGGGTTATTATTGAGCCGCCAAAGGCCCCATGTAACGACGCCATTAACAAATATTTTTGTAACCTTTTAAATCTCCTCAGGGAGTATACCGTCCAGCAAAGACAAGTTATAACATCCACAGTCTAATGCTACCCTTATGGGGTACGCAGTCGGGACAATAACCCGGACCCTCCCAATGGCTCCCCAGAGGCACCTGCCCCACAGTAATACAATGAACGAATAACATTTCCACGGCAATGGCGGCTGTAGGTAAACGTATGTTTATAATGATTTGTGAGGTGTTATAATGCTTTTAGAAAAAAATAAAATAAACGAATATTGTATTGAAAAGAAAATTAAATGGAAACAAAAATAAGTAGTAGTGAAGAAAATATACAGGGTGTTAGTGACATCGTAACGAATACTGAAGGGGATGATTCAGACCATGACTCTGAGTTAACATCAAGTGGAGTTTTTCGTCGCAAAAGGATGGAACTAAAAATAATTAAAAAACAATACTTACCACTAAAATTTTCATGAATTTTGCGACGCAAAATTCCACTTGATGTTAATTCAGAATCATGGTCTGAATCATTCCCCTCAGTATTCGTTACGATGTCACTAACACCCTGCATAAAAAAATAATGTCACAGACGAACCAGCATCCTGAAACTGTACGGTCATTATGGCCATCTTAGAACTTCGATTAATACCAAAAGTAGCTGCAAGTTGTCTTCTCGTAGTTTGTAATTTCGCTTACCTTCATAGGCATTACGAGCAACAGTTTCGTTTTGATATAAAACATTTATTTATATCACATTGATAATCCTACACAATTCAAAATCTCATTTTTAAACTAAACACAGGCAGTAACTGCTATATGGCTATATTCTCTGACAGAGGGACGTTTCATTGGCATCAAGCTCAGTAAAGATCGCGTTCAAATGACCGTAACAAATGTCATGTAATCACTAACACGCGACGCTTTCTGAATGGAGGCATTGCGAACTGGCGCCCGACATGGGGCCGCGATGTAGTTAGTCCACACTCTACTCTCGAGGGACGGAACCCTCTTGATTCAGACGATTGTAAAGAATTCTATGCTTTCTTTACATATATGAGTACAGGTTTATGGTATGGACGGCAGGATAATTTTTAATTTATATTGATCTTACATACTATTTACTTTGTGTGAAACAGTTTTAAGACACAATTAATGGTGATTGGATTTTGACGCGTTAACACTTTAAATTCTTGTGCTTCGCAAGGCACGTTAACCCGTTGGTCCCGGTTATTACTTACTAATGTAAGTACGTAGTCGTTACATGAGTAATGTCAGGGACCTTTGGCGGCTCAGTAATAACTCTGACACCCCTGGTTCATGGGGTTGAATTCACTTCACAATCCACACGATAGAAGAAGAAGAATACTAAAGTACCGACAGTAACAAATGTCATGTAAGTGATTACGTCTCCATGCACTGTTTACACTAACACGCGATGCCAACATCGCACAGTGGCGCCCGACATGGGGCCGCGTTGAAGCCTCCCTAGTGCTATGTTGTGGTTAGTACACACTCCCTAGAGGGACGAGACCCTCTGATTCAGACGATAGTGAAGAACATTGAGCTTTCTATTCAGTGGTAAATGACAAAGTGTAGAGGTTGTAAGTTTTAATATCGAGGGAGTTCTAAAACGTTCTTATTTTGGCAAATACACAGTTCATAGATAAGTTTACATTAGTAATACATTAAGGACTACTAACTTACTCCATTGTATTTGTTTAATTTGTTTTTCTTTCATTCAATTATGTATAATACATATGGTTAAGTTCATTAGTGTACTAAATCATTCATTTACTTATAGAAATAAGGATAGAAGCAAGCAAGTCATTCCTGACACAAGTATTTTTAGTACTTAATGGGAAGACTTATTCACATATTGTTATGTTGATTTGGAAAAAAAACTATTTTTATTTTTTATTTGTTATCAATGTTCACTTTTTTATTACTTTTTTATTTTATTTTGTATTCATGTGTTATGTCTGATTGTTGAAATTCTAGTCCTGTGCAATAAAGTATATTTGATTTGATTTGACTTTTTTAGCAGAGTAAATTGTCCCTCTTTCCCCGTGGTTCTGTTAGATAGTTCGAGTATTGTACTGTTTGTTTCGTCGAATCTAAAATCAGACTTGAATATCAGGTGTTCCACCCACATACTCTGAGAAACTGTGTAGGCGTGGGTTGCGTCCGTCTGTTCGACATTGTAGACAAATCGATCAAGATAATATACCAACTATAATAACGATATACAGTCTAGGAATTTATGTTTCTGCGCATTGTTATAAAAACTTCGTGAATATTCGCCATATCCCGGTAATGTAGACCCGCCATCACAGGATTCACAGGATCTTATTATTATATTATACTGAAAACAATAGTAATAATTTTACCTGTGCGCAACATTATCAAAGTTTAGTGGCGCCCTACGTGGGGCCGCGTCGTAAAATCTCCCCGTTGTGGTTGCAAATAACTCTCGCGGGACCTGCCATACCCTGCTAGCAGGGAATGTATTAAAATTTTACAAATGTCTATTCTCCAGCAGTTTGTATTGAATTAGAATAATGTGGTAAAGCTTTTCGTATTGACTAATGTCCGTTTTCAATAATCTTATCTATCTAATAAGGCCGCCTGTTGTGCTTTTCTGTATATGTTGTCCTTATCTCTGTATTTTGTGTCCATTGTGCTCAATAAAGTATTTCATCTATCTTTCCATACATTTCATTTACTAAAGTAACGGCCTCCATGGTCCAGTTGAGCGTTGGGCTCGCTATCCGGAGGCCCCGGGTTCGAATCCCGGTGGGGACATATCACAAAAATCACTCTATGATCCCTAGTTTGGTTAGGACATTACAGGCTTCGCAAGGCCCGTTAAGCCGTTGTATGTTGCCGTTACATGAGCCATGTCAGGGGGCCTAAGGCTCTTGTAATAACCCTGACACCAGGGTTGATGAGGTTAGTATTCCACCTCACAACCCACACGATAAGCAGATTTACTAAAATAACGTCTGGTAATTATTTTGTTGATACAAAATACGACAAAGGTTACTTTAGTACGTAAAATCCTTAGATTATTGAAACCAGCAGCATTTACCCGAAATAATAGTTAATAGTAGTAGGCTGATCCCTTATCACCATAAGGTTTATCATATCCAGCTTACGACGTCGTATCAACAGTGGCTGCAAGTTGTCCTTGATAACTTGTGGCTCTGCCCACCCCATTAGGGATTACGGGCGTGAGTTTATGTATGTAAGTAATAGTCATAGATCTAGATGTACAAATTAGGATCTCTAAATGATTAACTTCTAATGTTTTATGTATTGTTTCAGGTAAAGTCTCTAGATCATAGCGAGACAAATTTCAAGTAATTTGAAGTTTAAAAATACAGTAAGTATAAAATAATAAGTATAATGTTAGTAAATACTTGTACGATAAATATGTCGTGATCGTAACATACAAACAGATTTATAATAAAGTGAATAATGTTAGTGGGACTATGGATAAAGTCAACATCTTCTTTTTCCGCTAACTCAGTGTATATTGAATATCAGTCCAATCTGACAACAAATATTCTCATAATCCTCGTCTGTGTCTAATGAATAATTCCTACATAACATTATAGGTTCGACATAATGGAAATTATTCGATGAGGCAGACAATAGAATAAAATGCTTCTATGCTGTTCTGGGAGCAAATAAAAAACATAGAAAACGTTCAGCAGCTTGTCTTCCCGGGCATGTCGTAAAAACCGACAGAGGGATTGTGTCCTCTAACATGATGGACTAATGTTATGGGCGATAGGCTGATCCCTTATCACCATAAGGTTTATCATATCCAGCTTACGACATCGTATTAACATAATTAAAGCACATAATAACGGGTTCTTACCGCGTTTAAATGGGGATATGAGACTCCCTCCATTTAAACGCGGTAAGAACCCGTTATTATGTGCTTTAATTATGATAATTAATAACCGCGTAAACTTAAAACATCGTATTAACAGTGGCTGCAAGTTGTCTTTGATTACTTGTGGCTCTGCCCACCCCATTAGGGATTACGGGCGTGAGTTTATGTATGTATGTACAAAAGAATAAAATAAACTTGTTCAACTTCGCCTTATAGTGGCGCCCAACAAGGGGCCAAGTCATGGTAGAAAGAGAACATTAATGGATTATCTTCACAAAGGCACGTATACTGCACGCATATTAGAGTATGCTATCCGAGTGCTTTGCTACGAAATTTATAGTGGGCCGGTTGTTATCCGCGAGTTCGTGCGCGAGTAATTTCTTTCACCCTTTTTATGGATTACCTAATGTTTAGTGCTTACTTATACTAGAGGAAGCTTTGTGAAACTGATAACTTTATATTATTAAAACACATAATATCGGCTCCTGATACACTAGTCTTGTTTCCTCCACATTCATCAATCGTTTCACACACGCACGCCGATTCAGCGTAGATCGTACGAACCTTTTCTAAGGACATCTCCAATTTGGTCAATGTACGTCGATATAGGTCTTCCTCTGCCAGCTCTAGATTCGCTTTGTATACTGCTTTCATATTTCGTGATAATGTACTTAGATATCAGTCAGGCAGTTTACATTTAGATGAGAATGTATCTAAACGCTCGGTTGACGCTGGCTCGTGTGTGTGCGTGCCCAGGCGCTCGTAGGGATAAAACCCACTGTTCTCTTTACTGCGTCTAAGTCGTAAACCCTCCCCACGGTGACCCGGACGAGTCCCTCGGGGCGTCCAACGAGCGCTCGCCGACGGAACGTAATAACAGCGAACACTTCGCAACCCAACTAAAAGATTGGCTTCAGAATACTTGGGCAAATGTTGACTCTAACTGTTTGAGGTTTGAATAAACACGATTTGTGTTTGATATTCGCTGAGAAACTTTATAATGGCGATGGCCAATGATTATATACAGTGATGTCTTTTGAGTTTTATAGCATTTGGCGATTGGAAATAATGATAATGAATATAGGAAGCCATTCGTTTGTTCAGACAAAATGTATGGCACTAATGCCTTCTGGAAGTCAATCCGGATTACCGGGTAAATGGTAATAATCCATTGTTTCAGGCAACTATAATCGTAAATCAAATTCATTTTTTCAACTTAATTATGGCTCTTAAATTGATGATGATTACGTCATTTTGCAATTGTGTTATGGCTGAGGAAAAGAAATGACAAGAAACTGCAACAGCAACACATCTTTTAAATCAATGTAGGTATACCTAACGTAACAGCCTATATACGTCCCACTGCTGGGCACAGGCCTCCCCTCGATCAACCGGAGGGGGTATGGAGCATACTATGCAATGTAGGTATACATTACAAGTTATTTAATAACTAAAGGAACACATTTAATGGCAGGCATTTTTATCGTTTAGGTAATCTTGAATCTTATAATAAGCTTAACATGCGCTTTATATTAATTTTCTGACAAATTCAAAATATATTAACCTATGGCACTGTACGCGTGGTCAGAATTTTTAGTTATATATGGAATTATAATTAGATTGTCGATTTTTGTTTTGTAAAGAAGAATTCGGATGCCATCCAGTGACTACCAGAATTTTCGTTTGATTTCAAATTTACACAGAAAGAGGTTATAATTAAAATACATAAAACCGTTCTTACCGCGTTAATCAGGGATATGGAGTCCCGATATTTCAACACTTTTGCAATGATCATGGCACTTGCAACGGTGTTGAAATATCGGGAGTCTAATATCCCTTATTAACACGGTAAGAACCCGGTATTATGTGTGATAATTGTAAGACAGTGAATGTTGGGGTGAGTTGCCCCTATAGATGTTGTCTTATAATGAGATATTAGTTTCCCAGGGCGTGGAAATAGGCACCTAGCTCAGAGAATAGGGGGAGAAAAAGATTAAAATGTTGGGCGCCGTATAGAAGATCTCCTCCTATTGCAAACAAAGCCAAGGTGTTGGAAATAATAAAGATTTCACTTTTAACAATGGTGTAATTGATTCAACAATTTCACAATATAACAATATGCAGTCAGTCGATTACAAACCATCCTAATGTAAATTAAGAAATAAATCTATTACTATAACATGGTATCTTAACTTAGTATTATTCCTAAACAACTAGGTTTTATACCTATGAGGATAAGTAAAGTGTCAGGACGGCAGGTCCTGACAAAAGGCATGGAGTATGTATTGAGGATAAATACTCCATGTATTAGTTGAATAACACATTGAGAGAATGGCACTATCCATAATAAGTTAAATTAATCATGAAGAAGAGATATCTAGATGGTATCCAGAGATTTTAACACCAAACTGGAATTATGTACATTAATGACCGTAGCAGGAACTGACCCTGACGGCAAAAGCAGATAATGAACACAAATGGTAGTCATGGCTGGGGAGCTAGACCCTGAAGGAAGACCTTGAAGTTGATTTTTGAAGTTAGTCTTTACAGTTGATCATTTTAGTAGAACTTTAACACTGGACTCTGCCGGTGGACTTTGACCCCTGTAACAAAATGACGTGTTACAGCTCTGTCAACCCCGTTACGACGCGGAATTAAAGGTAAAAACACTCACCACATCACGTGGGACGATATTATAACAGCATTCCCCCTAGTCGATGGACTAAACCATTGTTTTTATACTGAAAGAAAGAACGTGAGGTTAGGTCATTGTCATGAACATATGACACTCATAATTGCCAACGTTCCACGATAATAACCATCTAAACACTCACCAGAAGACTTCACCATCCTTTCATCATAATATATGTGGCTTATACACCACTTTAAAGAAATAATCGCGACGGGACTAAATTGCCATCGTCATCGCGTAAACGAAATGTCAAACGGACATAACTTTTTCCCGGCGCGTAGGCACACACCTGTATGCCATACAGCCAAGTGGGAAGTGTAAAAAAAACGTGTTACATAATTATGATAATAACCGCGTAAACCTCAAACAATGTAGGAAGTGGTTAGCTATTTATTCGTCCACTATACTGTTTTATTCATTCTATCTTTTTTTTATGAAAATAGTTCTTTTATTTGGAGCTAATGCTGTGAGTGCCCTCAAACCTCCCCATTTGTCAATCGACTATTGAATACCCAACACAAGACAAATCAACAATAAGCCACGTCGAAAAAATATGTTTTTTTTTATGAATTGTGTAGCAGATGACTTGCTTCTTTGTGCCATAAGATAATTTGTAAAAGTCCATCCAGACAGTATTGTACGGTTCAGCATTTTACCCACTAGGGTTGCCACAATAAAAAATATTATATTTAAAAAATGCAAAAAAAAATAACTAAATATTTGTCACTGTGATCCTGTGGTAGACCGGCTTGTTTCTCAAACGGAGAGCGTCGGTTCGAACCCCGGTACCGGACTTGCACCAATGAGTTATTAATTTATCTTAAGTGCAGGCAAATGGTAAATGGCCAGTTGACTCATCACCAGCCCATTAACGTCCCCACTGCTGGGGCACGGGCCTTCCCTATGGATGGATAGGGAGATCGGGCCTTAAACCACCACGCGGGCCCAGTGCGGATTGGTGGTTATTAACGACTGCCAATGCAGCCGGGACCAACGACTTAACGTGCCTTCCGAAGCACGGAGGAGCTCGAGATGAAAACTTTTTTTTTTCTGTGGTCACCCATCCTATGACCGGCCTTTGCGAAAGTCGCTTAACTTCAACAATCGCAGACCGAGCGCGTTTACCGCTGCGCCACCGACCTCCTCCAGTTGACTAATTTAAGTTAATTTGACTAAAATAAGTTATATAACAATTTTTGGAAAAAAAAAAAATCTGTTAATTTGAGAAAACTCAGCAACCTAACTGTAATTTGGTTCCTAACCTAACTGTTATTTAGGTCTAAGTTTAAATAACTATATTCTCTCTATGTTTACCTAATTAAGAACTATGTCGGATACAATAAACAATATTGTAATTTTTGAATAAAGTTTATTTGTATCGTATCAGGCAACCCTACTAGAAGCAAATGTTAAAAAAAAATATTTCACATTTGCCTCTTCGACGTCAGAACGTGGTGAAAACATCAAGCGTTTCTAGCCACGGTGCACGTTTGCAGACGAGTCGAGTGCAGTAATTAGGAGAGCCTCGTTTGTACACAGACGAACATGTTTACGAGCTGTTCAGCACTTGCTGACACGCTATTTCATTACCACAGACCATAGAAACAAGGGAGATATGCCCTCAGCACTGAATGCCACGAGTCCGCATGTCGCCTGTCACCCCACGTGGGCGTGTGACGTGGCCGCACCAACACACGTCTGACTGGACGGCTACATCGGTCTACCCGCCGTTCATTGCGCAGTAACACAAGCGCTAGTTGTGGTTGCGCGAGACCAAAGAAGCAATGAATGGCGTGGAAAGTTTTACAATACGGTCGTTGACTCAGTCAAACATTTCGTTTTGTGCATATTTAGGTCCTACCGACTATGCTCCCGCGGCATCTCTCTATAATAAGAACTCTGTTGTAATTACCTATCTGCCTATCTGTCTGATCGCAATTCAACTATTTGCAAGCTATGTTTTGGGTGGGTTAAATAAACATTTACCAAATATAATTCGTACCAATATTGAGAGTTATTGAGAACAGAAGAGGCAAGTGTATTGGACACTTAATAAGACACGACGAATTTAATAAAAACATCATGGAAGGGAAGCTACAAGGAAAGAGAGGAAGGGGAAGACCAAGAAGAGCTTAGATGGAACAGATTAAAGAGAAGTCTTATAAGGAAGTGAAGGAATTGGCTTTTGATAGACAAGAATAGAGAATGCTACACCGACAAGAGCGTGGCTCTTAAGTTAACGATGATGATTGTTACTGCATCACCAGCTAGGAAAAATATGTTTTTTTATCAGTTCTGGACAGTCTTGATTGATGAGGCTGGCACAATAAACTTTGTGAAAAGCTCCTAAATAAAAGGAAAAGAAAAAAGCTTGCAACAATTTGCAAAGATCGAAAACTAGAAAAAACTTTTTTTCAATCAAGACTGCTTTTTTCCAACTGATGGCTGCTTGTTTTTCGTAACTCATCCTTCAGACGGGATACACTCCAGGTTGCTCGACATTTTATTGCAGTTTATCACGTATTTTAGCTGGACAGTATGGAGAACTGTCATTTAGGAACATTCAACAGTGTTGCCACCTACATTTGAGCTTGTAGTTTTTATCCTCATTAGGAGAGCGGAGCCTCGTTGGTATTCAAACGAACGTTCACACTTATCAAGTAGCACATTACTTGTTATCTGCCGGTGATTTAGCAGCTGGCTTGGTTTCAGAGGTTTAAGTTTCTTGTGGCAATGAAAGCTGGTTTCTGGTGGCTTGTCGCTCTGTGTTATAACTAAATACTCATTTTGGACGTCTTATGTTTGGTCATAGGGATTAGTGACGCCTCCGTGGCCCAGTGGTTGAGCGTTAAGCTCACGATCCGGAGGTCCCGGGTTCGAATCCCGGTGGGGAAATATCACAAAAATTACTTTGTGATCTCTAGTTTGGTTAGGACATCACATGATCGTTCGAAAGTAAGATGATCCTTCATGGCTTAACAGCCATTGGTCCCGGTTACTACTTACTGATGTAAGTAAGTAGTTGTTACATGAGCCATGTCAGGGGCCTTTGGCGGCTCAGTAGTAACCCTTACACCAGGGTTGGTGAAGTCGGTCATTGACCTGAAAACCCGCACGACAGAAGAACAAATGAGTTTTAAAACATTTAGGCAGTCATCGAGGCAGCCAGGTTATCATGGCCGAGTGTGTTTGAATATTAATGTCCAAACCGCGGCTAATGGCTGCCCGACGTTGATTATATCTCCATCAGTTTGTTTGGTTGTTATTTATGTTTGTCCATGTTTGTTTTTACTAACACCCTGTATAATTTTAACATACACTACTCGTACACGTTATACATAACACACACGTAAATACGTTTACGTATTTACGTGTGTGCGCGAAGCGGCTGCCTGTCTGACCTTCCAACCCGCGACGGGAAAACCAGCCCAATTCAGGTTAGGTCACATACGAAAATGCATTTCTCGGGAATGTGGGTTTCCTCGGGATGTTGATTGCCAACAGTACTTAAAATGTTGTTGTAATTTTAATAGTCTGATACTTTTGCAGACATATACAGATTATTTGCAACTTTTCGTAGATTCAACAAATATATTTAAATGTATTCATGGCCGGGGCAAACAAGTAAAGCGTCCGTTTAAACTAGACTCTATAACCGTGGGTGACGGCGACCGCCGCCATTATAATATGCTTTGTTGCCGGAATGCGGGGAACACCGTTTCCCAACCAACCCCCTAAATTGATGTCCCAGTGGAGGCGTGCAGCGTGTAATGGGTTAAGGTGGGTTAATGATCATCATCATCAATTTAAGAGCCACGCTCTTGTCGGTGTAGCATTTTCCATTCCAGTCTATCAAAGGCCAATTCCTTGACTTCCTTATAAGATACGACGTTAACCTTTTCTTTAATCTGTTCCATGTAAGCTCTTCTTGGTCTTCCCCTTCCTCTCTTTCCTTCTAGCTTTCCTTCTATGATGTTTTTAATGAATTCGTCGTGTCTTATTAGGTGTCCAATCATATTGCCTCTTCTGTCCTCAATAATTCTCAGTATGGGTTAATGATGAAACACAATAAAAGATATGTTGAGTTTATTATGCATAAGGGAAAACTAATTTCAAAAGAATACAATTAAGCCAAAGTTAATAAATTAAATAAATAAAATAATAATATTAAAGATCTAAAAACTAAACTTAATCTAATGATTATACGAACATCTTGTACTTATCTGTAAGATGAGAATAGAGAGGGCGTTGTATTTCCAATGCTTTAATTCAGTTTTATTTCATTTAGTCCGTGACTTCGGTCTAGTGGTTGTGCGTTAGGCCCACGATCCGGAGGTCCCGGGTTCGAATCCCGGTGGGGAAATATCACAAAAATTACTTTGTGATCTCTAGTTTGGTATATTACCTGATTGTTCGAAGATGATCCTTCGCAAGGCAAGTAAACCCGTTGGTCCCGGTTACTAAAAAAAATCACTTTGAGAGCCCTAGGTTGGTTAGGACATTGCAGGCTGATCACCTGATTGTTCATAAGTAAGATGATCCGTGCTTCAAAAGGCATATTAAGCCGTTGGTCCCGGTTACTACTTACTGGGGGGTTAAAATGGCCACATCGAAGCAATTTATCTAAGAAATCAATATTGCAATTTGACATTTGCGCATATAAAAGTAAGTGCGCAATGCCAAACAAATGTCAAATAGCAATATTGCTTTCAATTTGCCATTTTAACCCCCCTGCCCTATTATAAAGTAGTCTTACATGAGTCATGTCAGAGGAATTGGGCGGCTGAATAGCAGGGTTGGTGATCCACACGATAGAAGATCGCCATCCCGCCAGCAATGATCCCCGCACCCCTCACCCCGCATTCGTAGCCAGAGGCAGCGATTTACATGACAACGATATTACTGTTGTTTGTACGAGTAAACTACACAATACATTATACATCAAGCGGTTGTTTCGTGACAAAGTTTTTCCTCCGAAAAAATCGCGTTTCAACGAAAAAAAAAAATACAACAGTTTATATCTAGTGAACGCGCGAAAATGAAACGTAAACAAGTGAAAATTAAATCGTAATGAAACATAAACTTCCTTTTAAATAAACTTACTGAAATGATTTTACTTATTTTTATGTGGTGTTGGAGGAGGATGGAAAGAATAAGTTGGACAGAAGGGGTCATTACTGGTAAGGATGTGCTAGTAAGAATAAGGGAAAAAAGGCAAACATTGAGTTATTGAGGACAAAAGAGGCAAGATGATTGGACACTTAATAAGACACGGCGAATTTATTAAAAAAATCATAGAAGGGAAGCTACAAGGAAGGTTCACCACACGGTTCATCATATCTATCTTAAGAATTCGCATCAACAGTGCAAGTTAATACAATACAATCAAAGAGAAAAAGTTCAGTCACTGAGGCAGCGAATTATTTGTAAACAGTGGAGAAATTATGAATCATACATACACACATAAACTCACGCCCGTAATCCCTACTGGGGTGGGCAGAGCCACAAGTAATCAAAGACAACTTGCAGCCACTGTTGATACGATGTCGTAAGCTGGATATGATGAACCTTATGGTGATAAGGGATCAGCCTATCGCCCATAACATTAGTCCATCATGTTGGAGGACACAATCTCTCTGTCGGTTTTTACGACATGCCCGGGAAGACAAGCAGCTGAACGTTTTCTATGTTTTTTATTTGCTCCCAGAACAGCATAGAAGCAGCATTATGAATCATTAGTCGTCATAATTATAAAAATTATGTTCTTGTAGGTGTTTCTGGTCTATTACAGAAACGACATGTAACCAGGAGGTCTTAAGTGTAACCAGTTAATCTATTACTTTGCAAGAAACTGATTGGACTTTTTCAGCTTATCGTACGTAAACAATACCTTCGCTTCCCTCCTCCCGTTGCCATGGTTACGATGCTCCAGTGCATTTACCAAGTAAGTACATCCCATTGTTGTTCCAACTACCGTTTTTGTCTGGACATCAAAGTGGAACCAACCAGACACGTGGCAAGCGCGTGCTTGTGTCAAACGGCCCCGTGCTGGGCGCCAATATTGAAACTGCTTTTTAAGTGTCTAGTCTGTTTAATCAGTATTAATGACGAGATTAGTTATTCATAATGTCAACAAAGGGGTTGAAATGGCCACATCGAAGCAATTCATCTAAAAAAGCAATATTGCAATTTATCATTTGCGCATATAAAAGTAAGTGCGCAATGCAAACAAATGTCAGATAGCAATATTGTCACATACATTGTTTTAAGTAGACAGATATGTCTGCCCGTAGAAAATTATGGATCCACTCCAATCTCATCAGTCATCCCGTGATCATGGCACTTGCAACAGTGTCGAAATATCGGGAGTCTCATATCCCTGATTTAAACGGGGTAAGAACCCGTTATTATTAATATTGTCACATACCTCCACGATGTTTTCCTTCACCGCTGAGCACGTGATAATCGTTTATGATCCAAACATGAATTGGAAAACAAATTCGACAATCATTGGTTTAGGCCTGTGCTGGATTCGAACCTGCGACCTCAAAGTGAGAGGCAAGCGTTCTGTCACGTCTTAAGCACATACCACTAAGCTGTACAAATCCTTACGTCGTTTAGACACGGCGTGTATATTGAGAATTTGAGATATTCAACCTAATATTCTAATCAGAGTCTCTACATTGAGGGATTATATTACAATGTGGTATTAAACCTGTTAAATCCCCTTGCTTGCTTGCGAAGTATACAGTAATCATATTCCTACAAACATAATCTAGTAAGTTAAGTCACTGTGGTACATCGGCGTGCTTCTTAAACGGGGAGCGCTGGTTCGACGCCCGGTGGGCGAAATCATAAATGCAGTTTTCACTAACACAGTTGACTCGACCATTATAAACGGCGATACGGCTCACCTATCACGTTGGTCTAACAGAAAGCTCGGTGAGGTGTGGGTACTTAGTTCATTTTGGATGTACACTTTGGTACCATGTCACATTAACTTTTTGACAAATTGAACTGTTAATCTCACTAAGTGTCAAATATGTTAGTGCGACAGAGTCCTAAAGTGGGTACATTATATTGCACATGACTGTACGTCTGACTACTCCATTTGGGATATAGTCGTGAGCTTATGTTATGTTGTTAATACACATACATACATACATAAACTCACGCCCGTAATCCCAAATGGGGTGGGCAGAGCCACAAGTAATCAAAGACAACTTGCAGCCACTGTTGATACGAAGATTGTTGTTGATTGTTGATGTTGATTGTATGTTGTTAATAATAATAAATAACAAAAAAAATCCACACCACAAAAAATAAATTACAAAGAAACTTAACTTAACTTATCTAATAGCTACAAGCTGTTTTTTTTTTTTCTTTTTGTGTAAGGCTGATGCCTAAACTAAGTAAACTTGTAATAAAGGACACCAGGCTTTCCCCCGGAATTTACAACGTTAACAACCTTAAAAATTACTTTTGAATATTTAGTTACAGGATGATAGTTGTGACTCTGCCCACCCCATTAGGGATTACGGACGTGGGTTTATGTGAAACTGTTGCGTAACATTGAATCCGAATATAACTTCAAAATACAATGATTTAGGTTCCCCTCACTATCTTTAACCTCATGTTGATTTAACGCCATTTTATGTTCTTCCCTGTTTACACAACACTAGTTTGTAGTTTTACAATGCTACTGGCTCCCGCAATAGATTAGTACGATGCCACTAACGTCATGTACGAACGAACTTTCTAGAAGATTCCAAAGTGGAATCGACGAAGTTTAAATTCAAATTCAAAAATATCTTTATTCAGTAGGTAACATAGTTACACTTTGAATAGTCAATTTTTACATAACGAACGTCTCATCCGCCTAAAACTACTGCAGCTTCTCACAACCTGTATAGCCGGGGAAAAGAAGCTGCAAGAAAAACCTCGGCACAGGGCCCTAGACGTTCTTTAAAAAAAAAGTGGTGCTGAGATCTCAGGTATATGTCATCAAAACTAACGAGCACCCAAAACAAAGCTTCATCTAATGATCCTTGACTTGTCCAAAGCTTGTCCAGTATAATTAGCCTCGACACGAGCTGTCAAACATCACAGGCCTAGCGCCTCGGGCTGAGACCACAGCAGAATGGAAACAGTACAATACAAGTGCCACTGGTAATTTTGGCGATGAAGTAGATAAATTTATAACTTTTGGTCTTCTTCTATCGTGTAGGTTGTGAGATGAAGTACCAACCTCATCAACCCTGGTGAAAAGGTCACTATTGAGCCGCCATCTCCATGTCATACTCAAAAATAAAATAGCTGGTTAAAATAGCCACTATAAAACAATTCATTAAAATAAGCAATATTGCAATTTGACATTTGTTTGCATTGCGCACTTCCTATATGAGCAAATGTCAAATTGCAATATTGCTTTTTTTAGATGAATTGCTTTCATGTGGCCTTTTTAACCCCCCAGATCTCATTGCAGGTGCTTACTGTGTACCTACTGATCTCCGTATACTATGATGTGACGTCCCAAAAATATCCAATTACTGTGCGGAACCCTCTCTGGCCGGCGGCGACTTTATAATAAAGACTTAACTGCATAATATAAGTGTGCCAATGTGGCAGGGGGCCGCTGGCGCTCAGGTTGGTTGGGGGCCGAGTGTAGGGCCTCGCCGGTCGATACTCTATCGATAGGGCAAACATACAGGGTGTCAGAACCCGTACCTAATACTGGGGGCGATGATTCAGCTCATGATTCCGTCGCAAAAGTATACGTCGAATTGAAAATAATTTGAAAAAAAAAAACACAAAAATATCATGAATTTTGTGCCTTTATCTTTGAACAATAAACTAATGATTTACACCGCAATATTGAAACCAATCTGGCTCTATGGAATCGCCCTATGGTCTACCGCCAGAAAATCCAATATACAAAGTCTTCAGAGAGTTCAGAACAATATCATGAAGACTACGCGGCGCCCTGATTTATTCGTAACTCACAGGTACATCAACACCTAGACATGCCAACGATCACAGATGAAATTGAAAACTACAACAAAAGCCATGAGGAACGGTTGAGTAACCATCCAAATCCCTTGGCAACTATGCTGTTAGAAGCTAGCAACAGGGTGAAGAGGCTCAAAGGAAAGGATGTTCATGGGCGCTGAGTACTATGGAAGATGGTGGCATTGGTTGCTTTACTTCTAACTAATCAATAATCACACATTAAATCTGATTAAAGTCTTGCGACTGATTGAAGATATAAAAAAAAAATTGTGCCTGTAAATTCAACTTGATATTGACTCAGAATCATCCCTCTGTAGTCAGTGCGGTGTTACTAACACCCTGTATATTATACTAGCGACCCGCCCCAGCTTCACACGAGTAGTTGCGATAGCTTCAAAATCAATTATTCTCCATACAAACCTACACCCCTTTGTAAAGGTTTAGAAAAATAATTAAATGCGTATTTGGAAACTCTACTTTTAAAACTATAGAAGTTTCGTTCACCTTTTTACCGCCTTATGGGTTGATTTTCTCAGAATCCTTAGTAAGCACCTAAGTTCTAAAAGGTGTATGGGACATACCTAATAGTCTACCATTTATGGTCAGTTACATCTCTAGCGCGAGCAAAAGCGTCTCAATGTCTGGATCTTGTAATTTAATTTAATGTCCTAAGTAATACAGTTCATTCAATTATTTGTGTGGGGTTTTATTACAATTACCAGCGCTCCCTACAAAAGGATAGATATATAACATACATACATAAACATAAATAGCCTAATATACGTCCCACTGCTGGGCACAGGCCTCCTCTCAATCAACCGGGGTGGGTATGGAGCATACTCCACCACGCTGCTCCACAAAAAAAAAAGAAAAAAAAAGAAAAGATAAAAAAAAAGATATATAAAAAAAAAGAAAATTATACACAAAGAATTTGTGTAAAGATTTGATATACCTACATTGCATTTATGACATAAAAAAATAACCGGCGTTAACTGTGCTTTCATGAGACACTTTTTTTTAAATCGTATGGGTTTTGACAGCATTCTTTATCTTAAAGAGGTTGGTAAGTGTGGACAAATGAAACATGAAAAAAACGCACCGACTCCAACCATATTTAATTTCACTTAACAGTTTACCGCATAAAACTTAATTAGCGGAAGAAAATAATGTCATAAACAAAACGGATGGTGTTTTAAGCTTTCATAATACATTCTCTGCGCCTGCGCGCCCCGCTGGGACGTGTAAGGAAGATTTATCACCTGAGGGCTAACAGGCAAGTAAAAAAAAATGGTGCCACGTGAAATAGTTGATTTTTTTATATTTTGTAGGTATACGTTTTTACAATAAAATGCCAGATAATATCTTGAATTTATCAGAAAATAAATTTAATGCTCACGTGAAGCTTACTTTATGTAAATAATAATAATAAATTCATTTATTCCAGATTAACATATCCATATCCGTAAAAAAGCTTATTATAAGATTAATGACTACCTAAATGATAAAAATGTCTGTATTGAATATGTTCCTCTAGTTATTAAATAACTTCTAATGTATCCTCATTGATTTAAAAGATGTGTTGCTGTTGCAGTTTCTTGTCATTTCTTCTCCTCAGACATAACACGTTGCGAAATGACGTAAATTCAAAAATGTTACATTGACCTTCAACAAGTTTATCCATGATAATTACGTTGAATAAATGATTCTGATTTCTTGTTTGTATGGTAGTTGTTTAGGTTAGTTTTTGAATGTGTTATTCTATATAGAGTTGTATTGTAGATTTGTGGTTTAGAGCCCACTGCTATGAGTAGCTATCAGCTGTCTCCTACTGACTTGCCTGCCTACCCCGCAGGGACGCAGCAATCAAAACTAATTAAACACAATTGATAACGTAACTTTCTAATCAATTTCAACTGCCAACTATCTAACAAGCCTCTAAACCAATTAGCACTCTATCCCTTTGCTTCAAAGTTTAATTTTGTCTTTACAATGCAAATTAGGCAATTTTGCCCGTAATACGTTTTACTTCAATCAATTTGTTGCTCAGGCGCTGCACCAGCCGGCATGCTGTGTCACGTCTGGATACGCTATTGGAGTAGGCAGGGGGGGAGGTCTTCAGAACGTTTACTGACTTTTGAGAGTCTTAATAAGAAAAAAAATAAACAGACTTCAAATCACTTTGTGAGACTGTCCTTTGTTTGGTAAGGACTTTTCAGGCTTTCACCTGATTGTCCGTAAAAGTAAGATGATTCCGTGCTTCAGAGGGCACGTTAAGCCGTTGGTCCCGGCTATTAGCCGTAAAAACACTTCCACCAACCCGCAGTGAAGCAGCATGGTGGAATATGCTCCATACCCCCTCCGGTTGATTGAGGGGAGGCCTGTGCCCAGCAGTGGGACGTATATATAGGCAGTTTATGTTATGTTAAATTACTTTATTGATGTTTAATCACTAATTGCACTAAACTGGTCGTTCTGTTTAAAACTATTTAGCTAACTAAATACCTAATAACATGTTTTTAAATGAAATCATATTAATTATTCCAAAAGAGCTTCAATAAAAATACATATTGAATCGAGGCCATTAATTTTACACAAAAAAACACGTTGAAACTTGCATCACTTGTCAGGAGTTCCCCTTAGAAAACAGAGGGGTGAAAAATATCCACAAAGTTGCAGACAAGCTGACAGCCGTCAGGCCCCTGGGTTTGGGGGCCAATTGACGCCAGCCAGGGTCGGATTGAGGACGTCGCCCCGGGGCAAAACCCAGATCGCAAGATGAACTAAGTACCCACAGCACACCGAGCTTTCTGTTAGAGTAACGTGATAGGTGAGCCGTATCGCCGTCTATAATGGTCGAGCGACTGTGTTAGTGAAAACTGCACTTAAGACAAATTAATAACTCATTGGTGCAGTCAAGGGTTCGAACCGGCGCTCCCCGTTTGAGAAGCAAGCCCGTGTACCACAGGGCCACAGTGACTTCGAAGATATAATAAAAAAATAATTCGGACATAATCCATAAAAGGTAGTAACAAGAATCTGATATGCGCGCGCACCCGCACTTGTTTCAAATATACATCACACTTTGTTATGCAAATCACATCACTAATTTAAGAACCACGCTTTTGTCGGTGTAGTATCCTCCGTGCTACTTTTTAAGGAAAAATAGGGCAGACATGTTCCTCAAAAACTCTCATAGCGCTACTTTATAATACGTTTACTTCAGGTATCAGGTAGAGCAGGGACCAGGGTCCAAAATATCGTTGAGGGGTCAGATTTTACTCCGGTATCGGACTTGCACCAATGAGTTTTTAATTTATACAGTTGGCTCGACCATTATAGGACGGCGATACGGCTCACCTATCACGTTGGTCTAACAGAAAATCGGTTGATATCGATAATGCCGGTCAATTATTATTATTTTATCGATTTTATTCTATGACATTGTTTTTCTGTATTGTTTTGTAATTACATACATACATACATAAACTCACGCCCGTAATCCCTAATGGGGTGGGCAGAGCCACAAGTAATCAAAGACAACTTGCAGCCACTGGGTCCTCTAACATGATGGACTAATGTTATGGGCGATAGGCTGATCCCTTATCACCATAAGGTTCATCATATCCATCTTTGGACTTCGTATCAACAGTGGCTGCAAGTTGTTTTGTAATTAATGACTTTAATTTGGAAAGAATAATTGTTATATTCGTTAATTTATTTTAGTTTAATAATTTAATATCCGCCAGGTGTGCCGGAAGGCGTCCAGCTTGTCCCTCCACCGTCGTGGCGGAACGATGCCCGGGACAGGGAGGGTTGGAAAGAGAAGGGGGAGGCCTTTGCCCAGCAGTGGGACATTGAATAGGCTACAGAAAAAAAAATATCTTCTTGTCATTATTATTTGCATGTTATAATTTTCATAACTAAAAATGTTGACCTAATGCTAAATGCTGACCATCTGCAAACTGTACCCACCATTTTTAAGGCGAATAAATGAATTATGAAACCTCGGTGAGGTGTGGGTGCTTAGTTCATCTTGCGATGGATGTACCTCTGACTACCCCAATTGAGATATAGTCGTGAGTTTTACGCCTTATGTTCAATGTTTACAACTGTGGGGCCCACATTATATTGTTCACCTTAGTCCGTCCCTGGTCGTAATGCACTTCATTAATTACACGCGTCCACGGCATGTTTTAAAAAGACAAATTATCCGAACTCCCGCGCATTATGAGGATATTGATGGTATTGCTGTCAAACACGATCTTGTTAGTGAAAGTGAATTAAGAAGATGTTTTTTTAAAAAACCATATACTCGAGAAATGCGTTTCGGAGGTACGTGACCTAACCTGTTTTAGGGTGGATTTCCCATCGGGTCCCTTGCCAACCCGCAGTGGATCAGCGTGGTGGAGTATGCTCCATACTCCCTCCGGTTGATTGAGAGGAGGCATGTGCCCAGCAGTGGGACGTATATAGGCTGTTTATGTTTATAGTCCTATCGGGTTGGAATCTACGGGACATTACGACAAAATCAAGATTATACGATTTGATTACCAACTTAACTAAACTTTTTAGAAAATATACCCTTATCAATTCTCGACTTTTTCGTTAGCGTGACTCTTGTTCAAGATAACAATAATTGTTTGCGACAAGTTTGTAACGACGGTTGTTATCAACCTTCGCGACGGCGGCAGCTTGGAAATTATTTATTTATTTATTCCTATTTCTTTACATTGATCGACACCAGCGCCACTACCGGTGGATGATGTTACTAATTTTACGATATGATTGCCAACGTTTGGCCATATCATGAAGTAATCATGCATTTAGTTGCTCACATCTTTAAACGTTTTGTTTTCATTGAAATATCGTTTGCATCTGTTATTTATAAAAAACTTTATTAATTTGATGAAAAAGTATATTTTATGTACATGAATTTCACTAACACAATTCACAAAATTCAAATTCAAAATTCAAAAATATCTTTATTCAGTAGGTAACATAGTTACACTTTGAATCGTCAATTTTTACATAACGAACGTCTCATCCGCCTAAAACTACTGCAGCTTCTCACAACCTGTATAGCCGGGGAAGAGAAGCTACAAGAAAAACCTCGGCACAGGGCCCTAGACGTTCTTTTAAAAAAATAAATATAAAATATTTTTATACAATTGAGCAATTTAGCTGCTTAATATCAGTACCGCAACGCAACAAATGCTGTCATGTGCCTGGGTAGGGTATTATACCACATTTAGGGCTCATGCATACCCCATCACTGTGGTCCTCTGGTACACCAGCTTCTGGAACAGGGAGCGCCGGACCGGATCGGATATAGTTCGGACCGGATTAGTACAAACTAATGACTTAATTTTTTCTTATAAAAACAATGGCCCCGATTCCTGCAGACACCGCCTAATTTTATTTTAAGTTATATCCGTCATTTTCATAACCGTCGAAAAGGAAAGGGACGGATGATTCACAGCTCTTAATTTTAGGAAGAATGAGTAAATGAATGAATAACCCGGGCGAATCAAAAGGTACGTCGCTGGTATGCAATCCGTTTGACGTGCTGTCTACTTAACTGTGTCGGGTTATTGACGGATGTAAAATTTTTAGACGGTTGGTTTAGATTTGTGCTTAAAATTGACGTGTGTTCCATAAATTTTATGCTTGTCGATTACCCGTCCCTTTCCTTTTCGGCGGATAAGAAAATGACAGATATAACTTAAAATAAAATTAGATGGTATTTACAGGAATTAGCACCAGTGTATGTATAATTTATCACTGCAGTTTTTACTAACACAGTTGTCTCGACCATTATAGACGGCGATACGGCTCACCTATCACGTTGGTCTAACAGAAAGCTCGGTGAGGTGTGGGTACTTAGTTCATCTTGCGACGGATGTGCCTCTGATTACCCACAATGATATGTAGTCCTGAGCTTATGTTATGTTTTTGGGGATTTTCATGGTCATACGCACCCAAATCACTTAATTAAATATACATATAAATAGCTCGGAGGAGCTCGGTGGCGCAGCGGTTAACGCGCTCGGTCTGCGATTGTTGAAGTAAAGCAACTTTCGCAAAGGCCGGTCATTGGATGGGTGACCACAAAAAAAAAGTTTTCATATCGAGCTCCTCCGTGCTTCGGAAGGCACGTTAAGCCGTTGTTCCCGGCTGCATTAGCAGTTGTTTATAACCATCAATCCGCACTGGGCCCGCGTGATGGTTTAAGGCTCGATCTCCCTACCCATCCATAGTCCATAGAGAAGGCCCGTGCCCCAGCAGTGGGGACGTTAATGGGTTGATGATGATGATGACATATAAATATATTATGAATATGCATCCGTATTAATATTAGTAACGTAATAGTAACTCTTTCTGTCTGTATGTTAGATAACATATGAGGCAAATGCCTACGTCTTAAACCTAAATAAAGATTTATCTATCTACTTTCTACTTTGACCGAAAAAAATATCATTTTCAACCTGTAAATAAAGTAACGTAAACATTGACTGCCGCCAACAAGTACCTACTCCTAATAATTTCCCACTGGACACACCCACGTCATCACAAAACTCCTGTAAGTACATCTAAGTACACATTGTGTAGCCCAGACGGACCCTAGGGTCTCATATTCGGAGCTGTTTTTCAGCCAGACTTTTAGCAAATTAGCTGGGACTAACATAGGTCTGGTGCCTCTTCCCACGTTATGTTAGTAAGGACACAAAACTACTGAATTCGACTTTACGAGTTTGAATTCATGTTTCGATCATAGATAATTGATGTCACTTGGTTTCCAGGATTCGTGTCCGGTTAATGGCAATATGCTCGCCTTATTACATGGGACTTAACCTTTCGAACGCCGGAACGCGGATCTCGACCAGACACAATGTAAAATCTATTGTGTCTGGTATCTCGGCATATGAGTGATTAAACATAGCTGGCTTTTTTTTGACATGACTTATTGTAGATTTGCCGCAGATGGCATTAACTACTTGGCCGGACAAATGGGGAGCGCTGAAGGCTCTCACCCGGTACATAGCTGGCGAGAAGTAGGTGTATATGACATGTTTGCATTTTTAAAGAACTTTAGTAAATTAAGCGTGGGCGAAATGTCAAGGGTCATGATATAATGGTAATTTATCGTGTGGGTTCTGAGGTTGCTGACCAACCCCATCAACCCGTAACCCTGACACCCGGGTTTCAATGTCATGGCGAAACGAGGGACAGTCTCACAAAGTGTTTCTTTTCGTGGGACACGTCGGGATTCGAACCTAGGACCTCAGGATCGTGAGCGTAACGCTCAACCACTGGTCCACGGAGCCGGTTTACAGGTCACATTGTACGAGTTGATCCCTCAGGCGGTCTGCGGGGGTGGTAGGTCAGGGGTCATGTTATACTGGCGCATTCTGTAAGTACACCGCCTACGGGGCTAATTAAAACTTGTGACGGAGTGTGAACATCTTGTTAGTTAGCTGGAAAATGTCTTTGGAAAAATATTATTATGGGAATATTACTATACAGGGTGTAAGTGACGTTTCAGAGTTGATATCAAGTGGAATTTTCCATCGCAAAAGTATAGAATTGAAAATAATTTAAAATAACACACAAAAGAATAATGAATTTTGCGACGGATAATTCCACTTGATATCAGCTCAGAATGGTCTGAATCATCTCCCTCAGAATTCCTGTTATATCAGTATGTAGTAACCGGGACCAACGGCTTAACGTGCCTTCCGAAGCACTGATCATCTTACTTTCTGACAATCAGGTGATCAGCCTGTCTAAAGCAGCCCATGAAAAAGTGCTGCATTGAGCCATGTAAGTGGGAACAGCTAACCGCTAAACGTCCGGAATGGAGAGCTTTGGGTCACACCAAAGTTCATGACTTTGAACATCGACGGTGCTTAGAGCTTGACGCCAAGCGCGATGAATTGAAAGCCCGACCACGTGGCGATCAATTATACGTATTTAAATGGTGTGCTAACATACCCGTTATGTGCGAGGACCTTTTCCAACAAGATTGGCTATATAAGCCACACGCGAGCAGATGAACGTCGGATTGAACCCAGCAGTCGCCGTAGCCGAAATCGGCTGGATCACATCATCATCATGTCGTGTTATAGAACGCCGTGCCTTATCGATTACTTTTCCTCATTCAAATAATTACCTTCTATTCATTCTACTAAGAGGTAGGGAGGATCTTGACAGTTTCAATAAGTTCACCGCAACATTAGCACTCGATAGAATTGATGATCACCAAGTATTTGTATGGAAGCATTCTGCTGGTCGCAAACAGTGAGTCGACAGTTCTTCTTCGGTACATCGTAGAATCGTAGCAACGTGACGGACAGATTTTTTTATCTATTTTATAAGTATGTCGTAAAAGTGGTGATGTCAGAAGGGTGTGGGCGTTAGAAGACAATAATGGCCGTCATTAGTATCACAATCATTTTATTTACTTCCACATAGTTTTTGTATCACGATTAGGTAAAGTCTCAGCATAAGGTACACATTCACGGCAACGTCACGGTATTCGTAACGGTTACACAGTCACTCGTAATCTATCGCGCCTAAGGACGTTAGCGCGAAGGGGCCCTCCACCACCCATGGTTCCAACATTCGGACCGAATCCTCGGGACATGTGAACGTACTTGCTAGGTGCTCTTTTCCGATCACACTTTCTTGACGTCCCTACAAGTTATAGGTGAGCGACTATAGCACTCCACGTTCCGATCGTAATTATTCGACACGTCCGTCATGACGAAGGTTCACGGTAGACTGCCAGACTAGTACGGCAGTGCACGTCCGCTCGACACGACGGCTCTGTAGTGACTCCCTCGACTTCACGCAGCTCTGGCCGTACGCCACCTTTCGTCGGAGCGTTGCAACTTCATAACGGAAGTGATGGAACTTCATTATATTTTCCGATTTGATCAATTTCTCTTCTTAATTCATAACTAACGCCGACATATAGAAAAAAGAAAATGGTTTTTCGTCAGTTTTAGATCTGTCTTTATTTGGTAATCAGAATTTCATAATTTATCTATCATAATTCTTTTAGGCTAACGTGATAGAGCCGTTGACTGTGTTACTAAAAAATGCATCTCCTTGGTGTAAGTCCGTTAATAGTCAAACCTGCGTTCCCGTTCAGTATAAGCATAAAACGTTTCAGTGAAACAGAAATAGCTTCGGAAGGAAGCCAGGAGGTAATCAAAGAGCCATCATCATACACCAGCGGAGGATGTGGGTCAGTGGACCGGCGGCAATATCCGGCGTCGCTTCCGATCGCTTCCAACGACTTCTGGAGCGACCAGACACATGTTGAAACGTGGCGATTTCAAACGACGCTTTCACATTATTCACAGCGAGGATTCACAACGTAAACTAAGGTTTATGACTATATTGGAGTAGTCAGAACATGAACTAAGTACCCACGCCTCACCGAAATTTAATCCCCGATACCGACCCCGCCGGCGTGGCGGTCGACGATTTCCCCTTAATCAGCGCTTATCGCTATCGACCCGCTAGAGTCGATTAATTCAAATATTTTTCTTCTCAGATGACGCCCTGAGCCGAGGTTCGCGCTCAACTGGGCACCCTCAGGCCTGTTGTCTTAAACGTTGTGCCGGGTGAGAGCCTTCAGCGCTCCCCATTTGTCCGGCCAAGTAGTTAATACCATCTGCGGCAAAGCTACAATAAGTCAAGTCGAAATAAAACATCGACATTTCTGTCAGACCAACGTGATAAGTGAAAGCAGCGGAAAACAAAAGATGTTTTACTTCACTAATCCAGCACAGAACTATATGTCTTCACGTTGGTTACAACAGCGTATGTGTCGGGTACACACTTAAACCACATTTGTCCGGCCACGTGGTGACAAATGGCGGCGGCGGGCTCAGCCGGGAGAGCAAATAGGTCGGGATGGAGTAACGACCATTTGTTACGAGGGTGCTGCTTGGACAGACATGGAGACTATAGTTGTAAATTGTACTAGCTTGTTATGTAGGGTATTGGAGGATTGGGCACCCTCAGGCCTGTTGTCTTAAACGTTGTACCGGGTGAGAGGCTTCAGCGCTCCCTATTTGTCCGGCCAAGTAGTTAATGCCACCTGCGGCAAATCTACAATAAGTCACAAAAAAAAACGGTGTTGGAGGAGAGCCCTCAACGCTCACCATTGGTCCGGTCATGTAGTTAATGTCGTATGCGGCAAATTTACAACAAGACACGTCAAAAAAAGATGTAAATGTTTTAATTACGGCTGGGTGTGAGGTGGGAGGCGTGGTAGCCCGCTTGCCTCTCACTTTGAGGTCGCAGGTTCGAATCCAGCACAGGCCTAAATCAGTGATTGTCGAATTTGTTTTAGAATTCATGTTTCGATCATAAATACTCACGTGCTCAGCGGTGAAGGAAAAGATCATGAGGAAACCGACATTCCCGAGAAATGCATTTTCGGAGGTATGTGACCTAACCTGCATTGGGCTGGTTTTCCCTTCGCAGGTTGGAAGGTCAGACAGGCAGTCGTTTCTGTAAAACACCGGACCTGTCAGATCTTCAGGTTATTTAAAAAAGTAGGTATTTATCCATCATATCTAGCCAGGCTGGGTGACGACCTGACCTGACCATCTAGACTCCTTGAACCGTAACTAAACGCATTATTTACCAACTTATCTCATCAAAGTAAGAACTGTTGTAGAAGTCCGCCGCCAAAGTTATAATATAGAAAAACTTGTTTACGAGTAAAGTTTATAATGAGGGATTTTTCAGACTATGTTCCTTAAAAAATAATACAGATGGCGCTGTACAAAAAAAAACATTTATTTCGGATGTTTTCCCAAATTTTAGAAATTGTTAGTAACAAAAATCTTATATCTGTGTTAGTAAAGATTACAATTAAATTGTTAGTAACAAAAATCTTATATCTATGTTAGTAAAGATTACAATTAAATTGTTAGTAACAAAAATCTTATATCTATGTTAGTAAAGATTACAATTAATTACATACATACATAAACTCACGCCCGTAATCCCAAATGGGGTGGGCAGAGCCACAAGTAATCAAAGACAACTTGCAGCCACTGTTGATACGATGTCGTAAACTGGATATGATGAACCTTATGGTGATAAGGGATCAGCCTATCGCCCATAACATTAGTCCATCATGTTAGAGGACGCAAACAATTAATTAATCAATAAAAATAATTTTAATTTTATAATTGCTAATGTAAAAATTGGTTACATGCCTGAAATAAAATGATCAATTAAATAATTTAGTGTCTTTGGCAAGTTGGACGCGGGTCCAGTGCTGCATAATAGCACTGTCCACGTCCAGCCTTGCCGCGACAGTCTGCAGGAGGCTGTTGGAGCTGCTCCTCACCCGATGGATCTGGGATGCGATGCGCTTTTTAATTATAGCGGAGAAGCTATCGACTCCAGCTTCTGCTAGCATCCTAGATGCACTGTACAGATTTAACTTGATAATTTCCTATTTTCTCATTACTCGAGTACATAACTATGCAAAAATACAATGTAATGGCAGAAGCATATATAAAAATAATTGATGCTTGATATTTGGATCACATTATGTACAGAATTATGTTGCTACCTATGTATATTGCTTCTCTTTATTTTGACCAGAATAATAATGGGTGGATGATGTAATTGTACCTGGGTGTAATAAAAAGGGTCATCATTTATACCCAAAAACAAAGATAAAAGATGCATATGTCTGTTATCCATGAAATTAGAAGGATATACATACATACATACATAAACTCACGCCTATTTCCCACGGGGGTAAGCAGAGACTATAGAATTCCATTTGCTTCGATCCTGACACACTTCTCTTGCTCATCATTTATCATTTATCAAAAAGAAGAAGAAGAAAAAAGCCATCTATATTGTTTTTAAAGAAAGTCCTTCATTAAGACTAAAGTAAGATCCAGAGGGGGTGACATCCACGGCCGCCGGATGTATGTATATTTAATCATAGAATATTGCTGTACATATGAGTGTGGTCGAGCCTTAAGCTTTAAGAAAAGATATTTTAAGACTTAACCAGTGATCTCTGGTACATCACATTGGAGTGACTTATTATTTATTGTTATCTTTTGGTCCTACTATCCCGGTGGGGACATATCACGAAAATCACTTTGTAATCCTTAGTTTGGTTAGGACATTACAGGCTGATCTCCTGATTGTCCGAAAGTAAGATGATCCGTGCTTCGGAAGCCGCGTTAAGCCGTTGGTCTCGGTTACTATTTACTGATGTAAGTGAGTAATCGTTACATGAGCCATGTCAGGGCCTTTGGCGGCTCAATCATAACCCTGACACTAGAGTTGATGAGGCTGGTATTCCACCTCACAACCCACACGATAAGAAGATCTTTTGGTGAGCGTAGCCTGGAAAGTTCTTCTTTGAGGAGTATTCACAATACTGCCAACATTACAACATAATATCCTTAAAAAAGAACCAATCGAGGACTGTCTAGACGTTCTCTTTATGAACTTTTTACGAACAATAATGTCGCTTTGTAACTAATTGCTGGTGCGGAGACAACCGCTCTAAGTTGAGAAATGTCATTGTTCATTAGCGTTTCATTATTAAGGTACAAAAACCTGACATTTGCATTCTCCGGTTACTTATTTGCCTTAACAGCCTCCGTGGCCCAGTGGTTGAGCGTTGTGCTCACGATCCGGAGGTCTCGAGTTCGAATCCCGGTGGGGACAAATCACAAAAATCACTTTGTGATCCCTAGTTCGGTTAGGACATTACAGGCTGATCACCTGATTGTCCAAAAGTAAAATGATCCGTGCTTCGGAAGGCACGTTAAGCCGTTGATCCCTGTTATTACTTACTGATGTAAGTTAGTAGTCGTTACATAAGTCATGTCAGGGGCCTATGGCGGCTCAATAATAACCCTGACACCAGGGTTGATGGGGTTGGTCATCCACCTCACAACCCACACGATAGAAGAATTAAGGTACAAAAACCTGGCATTTGCATTCTCCGGGTTATTTATATCTCTTGGGTCGAAAAAAAATTATACATACAAACAGCCTCTGTGGTCTAGTGGTTAGAGCGTTTGGCTCACGATCTGGAGGTTCAGGTTCAAATCCCGATGGGGACATTGTCGAAATCACTTTGTGAGACTATCATTTGTTTAGTAAGGACATTGCAGGTTTGGATCTTGTGATTGTGTGGAGTAAGATAGTTCCGTGCTTCGGAGGGCATGTTAAGCAGTTGGTCCCGGATATTAGCCGTAAAACAGCTCCACCGACCCGCAGTGGGGCAGCGTGGTGGAATATGCTCCATACCCCCACCGGTTGATTGGGGGGAGGCCTGTGCCCAAAAGTGGGACGTACATATTAGGTACTCACCAATCCTCCGTGCCGTGCACATGCTTGACTGACTCCTTGCATCAGCACCAGAGTGTGGTCTGTTTGTGAGTGAGTGGACGTATGTATCTAAAGTTCTGCGAGATGATTAATGATGGGTGATAATTAGAATAGAATAAATAGAATAGAATTTTTTTATTATAAAAGGACGCCACACACAAAGACAAGACAATACCATCACTTAATTTTTTTCACAAAACAATTACAAAAAGCATAGGAGGATGTTCATTAGAATGATCATAAGGTGGTGGTGGACGTCCTTAGATAAAAATCTATGTAAAAATCTGTATAAAATATAAAAAAATAATATCTGTCTATCTGTTTGCATATCTGTATCTGTGTGTGTGTCTGTGTCTATCTATCTATAAAAATCTGTTTTTATATTGTTTACAGTTAAGTTGTCTTATTTATACTTAAGTTTTTTATGTCTAATTATATTACGAGTATTATGAAAGTTTCACGGCGCATTGGCGCTTAATGTCGTGAAATATAAATAAATAATATAGGCTGTTTATGTAATGTTTTTGTGGATTATTATACCTAGTGTGATGTTTAAGCTTTGTTCAAGAACGTCTCATCTCAATTATATTCGCAAACGAACACTAATATCGCAAGTCAAAAGAGAGCTTCGAGGCCAGCAATCCCACAAATAATGAAGACACGAACAATCCAGGTTTCGCAAACAAAGCGATGCCGGTATCTGTGTCGCTAAGTCACTGGCTCACAATCACAAAGGATGAATGCGAGGCCTGTGGCTAAGGCCTGGACTCCACCAGAGTGGAGATGTTTTTTAAACAACCAATAGAATTGAGTTATTGACACATCGTAGATACAGCGCTTGATACAAAAATGCAGCGAAAACTTGGCGCAAGTTTAGCTATACATTCGTACACAGCGGTATACAGGGTGTTAGTGACATCGTAACGAAAAAAAAAATGGAACGCCTATTTTATTGTACTAAAAACGATGGTGGGTGTTTTTCTTGTCGCAAATGTTTAATTAAGATTTTCAATTTTTACTGTGCCGCAATGTAAGTCGAACAACGCGCCACACAGACGCTAAACTTACGCGCGGCTACGTTACGCGTGTGAGATACGATGTTGATATCTAGGTAGGAGTTTTCATTCTCTTGTATTTAGATGCTTAGTAGTGGTTCAACGTTTAAAAATGTTGTTTGTTGAAGTAGAACACCTACTGCCACGATTTTTCACGCACGGTACCTACCTACCAGTTATTAAAACGTTCCTAACTTATTAACAATAAAAACCCTACTCTTGCCTTACCTTATTTGTTATTCCTTCGGATGAAGTACCTAGGTAGGTACCCTAGAACATGTCACGTCACGTAGGTATGCAACATCGCGTTTCCTCCGCGGTAGGTAGGTATCACACGCACTCACAAACACAACACCTTGCTCTTTAATAAACATCAACAATCTTCCATACTTTTGCGCAGTAAATGGTCTATGATCTATCATCATAGTCGACACTACTCATTTACAGAATGAAACAAACACTCACAAACACGAAAAAAATATCCTCGAAAAACATCACGCGATTCGGGTCAAGCTTAGTATTCGACTGAGCGGAAGCGCGCGGCGGTGGCGTTAGCGCAAAGCATCAAAGGCGCCGACTAAGGGCGCCGACGACGCACCGGCCGCGGCCGAGTCGAGCCGACGACTAGAGAGAGAGAGAGAAGTATGTTTATGGTGCAAGTGACAGAGAAAGAAATAGTATCTGTTCGTATGCCTACTTTATTGGCGAGCGTTGCCCTTGACCCGTGCGCCGGCTATTCACCTGCGCATAGCTGAAGTTGTAGATACGTTATTATTATTATTGATGACATTGATAAAATTTAATAATTAGTAATTTTTATTTGTTTATTTTAAATGTGCGTTCTATGCAGCTTAAAACACAATATGGGACTGAAAAAATCTATTTTTTTTATGAATTTGGCGACAGGAAACTTCACTTGATACCTATCAACTCAAAGAAATACCTATTATCTGTTCGTAATGCCTACTTTATTGGCGCGCGTTGCCCTTGATCCGTGAGGCTATTCACGTCCGAGTATCCATCAAGACAGATCAAACAAGCCCTAACTCGGAGGTCTTGCGTCCCAGGATCCTTTAATTATGTCTTAGAACCTTCTTGGCCTATGTGGTCCAGTGGTTGAGCGATGGGATGCGGAGGGTCCGGGTTCGTATTCCGGTGGGGACATATCACAAAAATCTGTTTATAAGGCCTTTGGTTGGGACGTTACAGGCTGATCACCTGATTGTCCGAAAGTAAAATGATCCGTGCTTCGGAAGGTACGTTAAGTCGTTGCTCCCGTCTACTAGGTACTTATGTAAGCACGTAGCCGTTACATGAATATTGTACACAGAACAGGATAGGTTTAATTAGTTCTTTACTGATGATTTAACAATGAGATTTAAAACTACGAATAACTTAGTACTTAGTACCTCGGTACGGTACCAACATGTAACAAGAAAAATAAGATCACTCCACTCGGACAATTTTTTTCTTTGAACATGCCGACATTGCCTACGCGGCCGAGTTGCCGAACTATCGATAGGTAGATTATCAATTGTTGAACTTGAAAATTGTCTAAACTAAACTATCGAAAGTAGTGATAGTACATTTAGATCGATACTAGCGATAGTACCGATAGGTCTTGCTTTGTAACAATAATGGGTATTGATCTAAAAGATCTATCGATAGGTACCTACTATTGTTTTTTTTTTAACTAGGTATCGATAGAATATCGATAGGCAACACTCTGGCGGAGTGTCCGCCCAATTCTAGACGCGATCTCGCTCGATTTTTGTGTAGCGAGGTTTTGCGTAGGTACTTACATACTAAGTTGGTGGATGGTTGACATAGTAGGTAACTAATTACCTAATCTGTGGTGGTTGTGTTAGTTGGTTGTTAGTTATTCTAATGACAACAAAGAATACAATTATTTACTGTTTCAACTGTTTTAGGTAGATAATGGCCCTGATTCCTATGAGTAAATGAATGAATAACCCGGTCGAATCAAAAAGGTATCTCGCTGGTAAATTAATTCTGTCGGTTGTTTTAGATTTCTGCTTAAAATTGACGTGTATTCCATAAATTTTATGCCTGTTGATTATCCGTCCATTTAAGAATAAGAATAAAATAAATTTATAATTTACGATAGACAGAGAAAGAAATAGGATCGGTTCGTAGTGCCTACTTTGTAGGCCGCGCCGCCGCCGCGCCGCCGGCGTGCGGCGCGGGGCGCGCGGAGCGGGGCGTGCGGAGCGGGGCGCGCGGCGCGGTGCGTGTGGCCGTTGACCCGTTCGAGCAGCTGTTGTCTCCATTACATCGAAAATTTTCGATAATTTGTCATTATTGTTTTTTTTATTGAAATTTGGGTTCTATGCAGCTAAAAGCACAATATGGAATTGAAAATAATTAAAAACAAAACTCAAAATTTCATGAATTTTGCGACGGAAAATTCCACTAGATATTAACTCAGAATCATGGTCTGAATCATCCCTTTCAGTATTCGTTACGATGTCACTAACACCCGGTATACATTCAATAAAATCGTGTCAAATTAAGAAAGTAGAAAGAAAGAAATATACTTAATAAAAACGCGTAAGTTACGTATGTTTCTGATTATGTGACAGATTGTATTATTATAATAAAATTGATAATTGTTTGGATTACTTAATAAAAATAATTTTGATGCGTGGGTACTGCGAAAGTTAAAATGTTTATACTATGACAGTTGAACTACTGGGAATTTTCTTACCTATAGACTTACTGAATAGTAAGACTTCGCTATTCCCATTAATTTACTATGTCAAAATTTTTAATACGCATTTCCGCACAGCTTCGGTCGAGCGCAGCCCACATCGCCGCTTTGGTGGAGTCCCGGCATAAATGCCAGTTTTGATTGCAAATGTGGACGCTGTGGTAACAGAGCGGGATATGGGCTTCGGAATTTGAAAAAGAAAATGATACTACAAATCCATTGCGGTTGTGATGCGTCAAAATAGATCGGTAGCACCGAACGTCTGTGACCATTATTTTGAGTTTTATTGGACCTTACATTTTAATTCCTTTGAGAAAGGTTAGCCAAAAACACATTTGAATTTTGAATTCACGAACACTGCCTGAAGCACAGGCACGATCGAATACAGGCTTGATTTTATGTTAATTATAAAAGACTAAAGTTCTCGCTTCAGAAAATCGGGACACCCTTTTAATCATCTGGCAACACTACTTACTGGTAACAAAACACCTGTCGAACCGCCGCCATGATTGCAAATGGCGGAGTAGGTCGCCGGGATATATCCGACATTTTTCCGACGAAAAATTTACTGTAATTTTGTTCTTCTTTTTCACCGTCAGTCTCGGCTAGCTAGCCTTAACGCCTCCACCAACCCGGGACGTATATAGCCTATTTGTGTTATGTTTTTAGGCACTAACACAGTTGGCTCGACCATTATATACGGCGATACGGCTCATCTATCACGTTGGTCTAACAGAAAGCTTAGTGAGACGTGGGTACTTAGTTCATCTTGCGATGGAGGTACCTCTGACTACCCCAATTGGGATATAGTCGTGAGGTTACATGTGTTAGAATAAGTCACGTCACGCGCTCAGCCAGTCTATGGCGTCATAATTCACAGCCGTTATATCGAAGGCTCTTCACCCACGCACGGATCTAACTGTCAATATTATTGAACTCCAACACATTTGCATTGTAAGTGACAAGTCTGCCGACATGTCAGCCTTGTGTCTTGTCACGCTATTGTGTGCCTATTGCCACTATCGACAAGTTTAGTCGAATTATATTGTTGTTGTTGAATTCGTCTTATTTAAGGCAGGCAAAGATCTGAGGACCATACAGCCTTGAATTTAGTTATTTTATATTCGAAATTAACTGTCAAAATAGGCCAAAACCGTGTCTTCAGTTTTCAATATCTCTCATTTAAAATCGTTATTAGGCCAAACCCTTGTCTTGCATTGCCACCGAGTCGCCGGACGTCGATTTCGGTACGGCGGGTGTCTTTATAACCAGTGGCTATACGACGCGACTGTCTTTGTTTATGGGTCATCATCATCATCGCTTAACTTAACCTAACCTGAAGATTTATCAGGTCCGGTCTTTTACAGAAGCGACTGCCTGTCTGTCCTTCCGCGAAGGGAAAACCAGCCCTATACACAGAAAAAGCTTTTCTCGGGAATGCACTTTTTTCCCACTCAATTTATTCTTGCGATTAATAGCTAGCCCAGTTTGGAATATGGCGTTAATGTAGGATTAAATAAGGGTGGGGGGGGGGATTTCCTCCCCTCCTCTTTATATAAGATAATGAAAATAAAAATAACATTCTTATACCTTTTTGTAATCGATATCTTGACATGAGAAAAATTTACAATTATAAAAAAAAACTATTGCAAAAAAAAAAAGAAAAAAGGTTTTGTTATGTTATGTTTAACAAAATCCATAATATAAATAAAACTGGCGCCCAGATTGGGACTCTTCGCTGGAAACTTTTTGGTACACAAGACGAGTAGTTAACGGTGTATATAAACATTAATAGCTTCTATACCACTACTGGGCACATCCCATCAATCGCAGAGGAAGATAAAATACTTTGTAGTTTTACAGCCGTCTGCCAGCCATCAATACAGATTGACGACAAGAATATAGTGTTACATCTGCGGTTTTTTATGCGCACTGCTAGGGAGGGGAATTCTCTGTCGTCTTCTGTATTTCCGAATGTAAATTTGACGTGTCTTATTGTAGATTTGCCGCAGGTGGCATTCACTACTTGGCCGGACAAATGGGGAACGCTGAAGGCTCTCACCCGGTACGACGTTTAAGACAACAGGCCTGAGGGTGCCCAGTTGCGCGCGAACCTCGGCTCAGGGCGTCGTCTGAGAGGAAAAATTAATCGACCCTTGTGATTGAGGGAAATCGTCGACCTCGCCGGCGAGGTTGGTATCGGGGTCCTGAGCGCATGGACTGTGCCTCACTCGCACTTATGCATCAGGCGGCGAAAGGTAACAATGAGATTGGTCAACAGGGTTCACATAACATCAGCGTCGTGGTTCACGCCGCGACTTGTGCTGAGTGTGGCCCTTTTTAAACCCCGCCGCAAAAACGACGGGGTGTTATAAGTTTGACGTGTCTGTGTGTATGTGTAAATGTGTATGTCAGTCTGTGGCATCGTAGCTCCCAAACGGCTGATCCGATTTTAATGCGGTTTTTTTTTTGTTTGAAAGGTATAACAGTCGAGAGTGTTCTTAGCTATGTTTGGTGGAAATCGGTTCAGATCTTCAAGGTCATCAGGTCGTTTGTTAAGTGTGATAGGAATGTTACACGCTCAGTCTGCTTTCAAGCATAAGTGGGATAAGTTATTTTTTGCTTTTTATAGGGTTTAGCATTTTTAACCTTTTGTCATAATAATTGAGTACTCTTTTTTGGTCGGGGTTTTTTTTAATTTTTTTATTTAATTTTATCACTGGACGTCCACCTTATGATCATTTCGACAAACATCCGTTTTGCTTTTTTTTGTAATTGTTTAGTGGAAATTGGATAAGATGTTATGTTTTTTTTTTTGTGTGTGTGGCGCCCTTTTATAATAAACTCATCATCATCATCATCAGCCGTACGACGCCCACTGCTGGGCATAGGCCTCCCCCAAGACCTCTCCCAAGACCCCAATATAATAAACTATTTCTATACTATTCTAATGTTCTATGGCGTATCCGGGGTGTGTTCATGGGTTTATTTTTTAATTTATTCCATTCCTCAGTCCAGTTAAAAGCCTCACAGACCAAATAACAATACGTTCCATGTTCCACTGATGTAATCGTGTGGGGTCGGTCCTCAGTGTCGGCGGGCGCTAATTGACCTAATTGCGGACCTCTGCTGAGTCATCGGGTGTGCCTCATTGCTGGCGTATGTGGTGCAAGTTTTGATCGGGTGATTAATTGGTTAAAGTTTGGCGATCGTAGTGTCACAGGTTTGAATCCCGGCTCAGACTAAACCATATTTGGATCATAGGTAATTCATATTGCGTGGTTTCCAAGATTTGTTGCCTCGAAATGTTCGTGTACGCGGTGGCGTCCGGAAGTCGGGTCGCACCTTTCCCTCAAAAATGTGCGAAGGGAGCGATGGCTGGCTTTCGCGTCAACTCGTGATCGGGTGCTGCGTATATAAAACACTGTTTCTGAGATAAAGTCACATAAACTCTTTATTTTTCACTTTCCTTCCACCGACTGTAATTGGAATACCATTGTATTTAAGTCTATAAATTATGTAATACAAACTGGATTAAAAGAAAAGAAAGGAAAACATGAAACAGTAGGACTAGGGCCCTGTGCTGGGAGGTTTTCTGGCCACGTCTTTCCCTCAGCGTTACAGATTCCGATGTGGTAGTAGTTTTTACAGCTAGTTACATAATATGTAATTTAATTATGTTTGACGTTCAAAAAGCGCTAACTTTGTAAGCCAATTTTGAAAAATAAATATTTTTGAATTTTTTTTTTTTTAATTGTACCTGGTTAATGGCAGTAGACTCGCCGCCTATTACGTGGGACTTAGACATAGCTGGTGAGGAGTGTGTATACTATTCACCTCTGCCTACCCCTTAGGGGATACAAGCGTGATGCTATGGTATGTTAATGACTTACTGATATGTATGCAGAGTTAGGTATAAGCTGTGTGTAATGTACATGTGTGCAAGCGCCGCGGCGCGCATGCGCTCGCGGGCGCCCTCTATTGGTCAGTAATAAATTAACCTTTGAACTGAGTGCACGTCGTTTGTTTTTCCGTCGATTCCCGAACATACCACTTACATACACAATTACACATACATAAACTCACGCCCGTAATCCCTAATGGGGTGGGCAGAGCCATTAATAATCAAGAACAACTTGCAGCCACTGTTGATACGAAGTCCCCAGTAGATGGTGAACCTCATGGAGATCAGCTCATATCCCGTAACTTGCCAATTGCTTCCATTTGAATCCGCGACATTTTCTTCATGGCCTACACGGTGTTAGTGGCACCGTGCCGTATACTGAGGGGGATGATTCAGCTCATGATTAAAGAGTTAATGTCAAGTGGAATTTTCCGACGGCAAATTCGTGTTCTTTTTTAATTATTTTCAGTTCTATATTTTTGCGACTAATTCCGTTATCCCGTTTTTCACGGGGTCCGCTTACCTAACCTGAAGATTTGACAGGTCCGGTTTTTTACAGAAGCGACTGCCTGTCTGACCTAACCCGCGAAGGGAAAACCAGCCCAATACAGATTAGGTCACATACCTCCGAAAATGCATTTTTTGGGAATGTGGGTTTCCTCGCGATGTTTTCCTTCAGGTGATAATAATTTATGATCCAAACATGAATTCGAAAACAAATGCGACTTTGGTTTAGGCCTGTGCTGGATTTGAACCTGCGACCTCAAAGTGAGAGGCAAGCGTTCTACCAACTAGGCTACCACGGCTCTACACCGATAAGAGCGTGGCTCTATTAGTTATGACTTTTGCGATATAAAATTCCACTTGATATTAACTCAGAATCATGGTCTGAATTGAGTGAGTGAGCGTATTCGATGATACTTAGAGATATTAAAAAAAATCAAAAATATTTTTATTCAGTAGGTAGGTCATTTTCTACATAACGAACGTCTCATCCGCCTAAAACTACTGCAGCTTCTCACAACCTGTATAGCCGGGGAAAAGAAGCCGCAAGAAAAACCTCGGCACAGGGCCTTAGACGTTCTTTTAAAAAAAAACTTGTTACTTGTACGCTTGTACGCGCTTGTTTTAAGTAGTGCTTGCCAGTGAAAAGACGACCTGCGGTGTACAGAAAAACCTACTCCGGTTTATGAGACACAGTATTTGATAATTTTGTTCGAAACTCTGTTATCACAACTTAATAAAAAAAAAAAAACAATATCCCCCTCAGTATTCGGTGCGATGTCACTAACACCCTGTATATCTTCTATAGCCCTGCACTACAGCGCCCTTCTTTTTTTTTGACGTGACTTACTACTTGGCCGGACAAATGGGGAGCGTTGAAGGCTCTCACCGGGGTCCTGAAGTGTTTGGTGTCGCGAGCTGATTGGCTGCCTCTATGGCTAGAGTAAAACTACAGCGCCCGCGCCCTAACAGGCTTTCAAAGAAATCAAGCGTCGTGTGAATACTATACGATACGACCTCACCCGTGAGAGCTCTTACTAAACGACTCCAATACACTTTACTGAGTAATGCATTAATACATATGGGATATTTTATCAAACCTTAGGTACGCCGCCTTTCCTCGTGCGTGCGAACGAGATAGACAGATAGTGGACTGTATGGGAAAATTGCGAGAAGACTAAGTTACGTATAATACGAGACATAACATAACATAAACTGCCTATATACGTCCCACTGCTGGGCACAGGCCTCCCCTCAATCAACCGGAGAGGGTATGGAGCGTCCACCACGCTGCTCCACTGCGGGTTGGTGGTGTTTTTACGGCTAATGGCCAGGACCAACGGCTTAACGTGTCCTCCGAAGCACGGAATTATCTATATCGGACAATCAGGTGATTCAAGTCTGAAAAGTCCTTACCAAACAAAGGACAGTCTCACAAAGTGATTTCAACAATGTCTCCATCGGGAATCGCGGTCGTCGATTCTCTCTGGTTGTCATGGTTACGAGCTGCCCCTCATACCGCTCTTTGATTGAAACCCTAGTCAAATCAGTTACTTTTTTATAAACGTCAAAACCCGAAATTACTATGGAATTTGAATGACACACTGTGACGTCATAGAAAAACGTGATAAAATGTCGGACTTATTATCAAGTTTTTCTCGATTAAAATTCATAAATAAGTTGAATAGAAGAAAGAAAATGTTTTTCAGTAATTTTAGATTTGTCTTTATTTATTAATCAAAATTTCATAATTTATTTTGAACCTAGTAAACGACGCAATTGTCACTGCGCATATCACGGTCAGCGTCATCTAGCGAACATTTTGTGAACCACTAGTTCATTTACGATGTCAAGTGGCAATGTCAAAGATATTTAAAAATTAATACGACTTTTTATTGGTGCTAATTCCTGTAAATACCATCTAATTTTATTTTAAGTTATATCTGTCATTTTCTTATCCGCCGAAAAGGAAAGGGACGGGTAATCGACAAGCATAAAATTTATGGAACACACGTCAATTTTAAGCACAAATCTAAACCAACCGTCTAAAAATTTTACATCCGTCAATAACCCGACACAGTTAAGTAGACAGCACGTCAAACGGATTGCATACCAGCGACGTACCTTTTGATTCGCCCGGGTTATTCATTCATTTACTCATTCTTCCTAAAATTTAGAGCTGTGAATCATCCGTCCCTTTCCTTTTCGACGGATATGAAAATGACTGATATAATTTAAAATAAAATTAGGCGGTGTCTGCAGGAATCGGGGCCAATATCTGTCCCGCTTAATATAACCAACAACTAAATTCTACCAATTTTATAAACCTTTTCTTCATATTCAATGTCATTGTTCAACTTATACGCCACAACCTTAGTAGAAAATATTCAGTTCTTGTCTCTATCGTCCGAACTCTTGAGGGAATGCTGCGTAGATGGTGGGGCAGTATTTTCTGGTGAGGTGGTGGTAGAGGCTGCCTGCGTGCGCGGAGTAGTGGCTGCTGAAACGGCCCCACACGTGGAACAGCCGCGCGGGCAGGAGTGGCTGCGAGTGGCTACTGTCGGCCAAGACTGGCTGCGACCCAGCGTCCGAGAAGTACTTGTACGCTTCGTGCCAGGGTATCGGGTACGCCAGCTCCGGGCCGTACACCTTCAGGCCTGGAACAGATGAAGATATTTCTATATCTTTGGAGTCTAGTTACAAAGTTGTTATACAAAAATGATGATAGGCAGAGCAGGTATGTTTGCCCGCAATCCCTAATGGGGTAGTCAAAGGTACATCCATCGTAAGATGAACTAAGTACCCAGACCTCACTGAGCTTCCTGATAGACCAACTTGGTGAGCTGTATTGCCGTCTATAACGGACGAGCCAACTGTCTTACTGAAAACTGTAACCGAACCTGGTTTGAACCGGTGCTACTCGTTTGACGAGCAAGCCGGTGTACCACATCAGCATGTGTCCAAAATGTGGTATATCCTACCCTGGCACATGAAAGCATTCATGGCGGAGGGGTCGTCAGTCCCGCAGCGGCGCGCCAGCACCCTCGTGATCACCCCGGGACCGTTGTGACCGAACTCGTCACCTCGGAACGTCTCCTTCATCTCCCTGGAACGAATGCCAAGTCGTGTTGAACTTTAATAGACTTACACTCTTCTATCGTGTGGGTTGTGAGGTGGATTACCAACCCCATCATTGAGCCGCCAAAGGCCCCTGACTTGGCTCATGTAACGACTACTTGCTTACATCAGTAAGTAGTAACCGGGACCAACGACTTAACGTGCATTCCGCAAGCAAGGATCATCTTACTTTCGGACAATCAAGTGATCAGCCTGTAATGTCCTAACCAAACTAGGGACCACAAAGTGATTTTTGTGATTTGTCCCCACCGGGATTCGAACCCGGGACCACCGGATCGTGAGCACAACGCTCAACCACTGGACCACGGAGGCCGTTATTATTCTTCAATTGCAATCTACTTCTCTTCTTAGTTACTTACCAGGTCAGTAAGGTTATATGACGTCACAGTGCTATACTCATCAAAACTACATAATATTTCCGTCGGGACGTATAATTACGATGCACCACGCTAATGGATATCGATTTTCAATAAACCGTGTGAAGACGACACGTTGCAAGTGCGCCCTTGAAGGGAAAGTAACTTTAGAACTTTGTTTTTATTACAAAACAGAGTTGAAAGAAAATTAAAGAAAGAAAGAAACGGTTATTGTACAGGAACACCATAGTAACAAATATGAAACATCATCATCATCATCACCCTAGCATTATTCCGTTTTTAACAGGGTCCACTTACCTAACCTGAACATTTGACAGGTCCGGTTTTTTACAACAAATATAAAACAAAACGCATAACTTAGAATAAAAACAACTTCCACAAGAGAGTACAAATAAATAGACAGTAAACATTGAGTGTATGGACTGGTCGACCATGGTGGTGTCCTTTATAAAAGGACCTTACTCAGCATAAGCCGCGGCGCGAGCCACGACGCTGGTATTCTGTGGACCCTGCTGAATGACGCGCGGAGATCTTGTCTCCCCAAATGATGATCTCCGACCGATTTCGGCCATGGCGACCACTTCGACTCCTAGTCGGCACGACGCTGATGCGCCCGAAGATGGCTTATGTACCTATCTTTACAGTGAACTCCCGCGCACAGTGAGGGCACGTAAGCACACCGTTTTGGTAATTTAATCTCCCCCAAATACAATATTGACAATGAATACATCTGAATACATCCTATAATAGTTACTTATACTGTAAAAAGTAGTCTACAAAAAGAAACCTACCTACCTACCTTCATGCGATGGATGTACTTCTGACTACCCCAATTGAGAATATAGTCGTGAACTTAGTATGTAATGTTATGTGTGTGCCACTATTTAGCATCTCGGACCTAGGGTGGTATATTAATAAACCAATCTCAGCTTTAAGACTGCCCTCAAGATCATGTCAATGTGACAGTTCACCCTTAGACCGAAGATCTTGCAGAATGGATTCGTCAATCTGCGTAGGGTAGGTTAGCAGATTGCCAATGCTGCGTGCGTTGTTAGACATAGTAGGTACGGATGGTGCAAGTTTTCTTCTGATTACTTGTAGCAACTGCAACGCTCCGTCTCGAATTTTGCGGGCAGCGGAGCGGCAGCGGCGGCGGCGCGGGAGAGGGGCGGGCAACGCATACCTGTTCTCGAAACCAGCGGGCAGATCGCGCGGCACTGTAGCTACTATTTAATTTGTAAACCATAATAAACATTGTAAATAACATAATAAATAATTTTTATATTCACCTACCTTCAATATTCAGTTCGTTTTTTATTTCTTCCCATAAACGATTAATTATTCTTCTATTTTTATGGTTCACATCTTTGCTGTTCCATATGGGTCTCCTCTCAAAGATTGCCGAAATAATTTGCTCTTGCACGTCCGAGGACATTTTGATACCTACGTCACGAAAAAAAGGTACAACACTATACTACAATGCAGACGCGCAACGGTCACCGCTCGACTGGAGTGCACCGCTCGTTGCCCGCCCCCGCGCCGCTCCCGCGCCGCTGTTTTCGAGACCCGGTCCATTTGACGATACGCATAAGATCCTGCCGCTCCCGCGCCGCCGCCGCCGCCGCCCCGCTGCCCGCAAAATTCGAGGCAGAGGCCTTAGAGCAGCGGCCGCGACGGCGTGGTAGCGACCACGCTGACACACTCTCGCACCAAGGTGATTGATGTCATGACTGGTGACTGCTGATGATGTAACAGGCACGTACCAAGCAACAGCCCTGGCGACACTCCTGCCGACCTCTCCATCGTCAAACGCTATAACGGCGGCCGCGACAGCGTGGTCGCTCTCTCGCACCACGAAGCTGCCGCCCAGCTCGTCGATGCTCCTGGCTACCACCACGTCCAGGTCGAGATATACTCCAGGGTGCTTGTAGAGCGTGGTGTAGCGGAGCACGTCTGACGTGTGGCTGTGGGGGTAGCTGGAACTGAAGGGGGGGAGGGACTATGTGAAGTTTTAGGGGTAAGAGAGAGATAGAAAGAGCGTGATGGTCTCGTGATTAGGAACGACCTCTGTTGTTTTTTTTACTTTTGATGGGTTTGCTCTTGGCCCCAAACTTGCCCGAAGGCATTGACGAGGCCTAAGATGGAGCTCGCCCAGAAGGTGTCTGTGTTGTCCAATAGATGTGTGTCTAATCCCATTGATATAATAGAATCCCGGTGGAGACATATCCCAAAAATCACTTTGGTTAGGACATTGTAGACTGATCACCCGATTGTCCGAAAGTAAGATGAACCGTGCCACACCGATCTATCGGTCCCGGTCACTGCTTACAACAGTTACTGATGTAAGTAAGTAGTCGTTGCATGAGCCATGTCAGGGGCCTTTGGCGGCTCAATGGTACTCCTGACGCCAGGGTTTATTTAGCTGCCTAAGAGCAGGTGGATACGAGGAACATATTACATCTTGACACAAGATTCCCGTCGACCACAAAGTCATAGCTTTTGTATCTTTTATGATTACCTGTTGAGTTTCCCCTGGAGCACTATGTCCTGGAGCGGCGTCCCCATGACGTAGTCGGGCAGCTTCACTCGAGCATATTTGACGTTAGGTAGTATCAGCCGCCGCAGCCCGCCGGCGCGCCCCGCCCGAGCAGATACCGAGGAAGAGAACAATACGATGACCGTCCAGTTGGGGTGCGCGCGCGCCGCCGACTCTATTGCGCATGCCTGCAATTGGATTTGGAAGAACATAGCTAGAAATTATTTGCGTTTTTTTTTCTTTCTGAAGAGATTATGTGGAATTATGACAGATTACCAGCTTATCACTCGTACCTATGCAGGGATTTTTCACATTCCTGGCGCATTTCCCCATCAAATTCAAATTTATCTTTATTCAGCCTACTGAATAAAAAATCATGTTACCTATAACATGATTACACTTTGAATCGTCAAACCCACATGCCCTAGAAATGCGTTTTGTAGATGTGTGACCAGTATTGGGCTGGTTTTCCCGTCGCGGGTTGGAAGGTCAGACAGGGAACTTCTGTAGAAAACCAGACCTGTCAAATCTTTAGGTTAAGTAAACGGACCCTGTGAAAATGGGATAACGCTGGTGTTAGGTATGTGGTGTGCTGGTGGTATCTCCCCAGGAAGATGATGACATACAAGTAAACCTCACCTGTCTTGGCGTCAAGTCTCCTCTACAAGAGGTCTCATGGAAGAAGATATATCTTCTGTCTCTGTCTTCCCTCTGGTCCACTTTCTCATAACCGAGGAACTGAAAGATGGTGACAGGAGAAGAGAGGTCGACGAAGAGTGGCAGGCTGTCTTCTATAGAAAGAAAAAACAGTGCATTGAGTACAGCTTCCGTGGTGTAGTGGTTTGTTTTGGGCTCACGATCTCGAGGTCCAGGTTCGATTCCCGATGGGAACATTGTCAAAATCACGTTGTGAGCCTGTTTTTTCTTTGGTAATGGCATTGCAGGCTAAAGCAGCTGATTGACCAGAAAAGTAAGATGATTTCGTTACAAAAGGCACATACCCCCTTCGTTTAATTGAGGGGACGCCCAGCAGTGGGAAGTAGTAGGTTTCGTACACATAACATAACATAACAAATACTTTATTGCACAAACAGGAAAAAACAAAATACAAAACAAAAGAAAAATAGAATTAGTACAATAGGCGGCCTTATTGCTAAGTAGCGTACACGTACACCATTTTAGAATATATTTTTTAAACATAGCATTAATAACATTCAAAACATGGCAACCTCAAGGACTGTTTAATTATAATCAAATAAATTTTAGGTAATGAGGTGAGAAAATGTAGTGACGAGAATATAGAATAGAATATGTTTATTTATCAAAAAACTTAAACATGTACGGTCACGAGCATTAATATGTACCTATACACTTTGGTACCATGTCACATTAACTTTTTTGACAAATTGAACTGTAAGTCTCACTAAATGTCAACTATGTTAGTGCGACAGAGTCCTAAAGTGGGTACATTATATTGCTCATGACTGTATACATTACTGGCGGACCCCGCACTGGGGAAACCCTGTACCGCGGAGGTCCTGAACATTTGTTATTAGCAAATACTTTAAACTAAAAATTATCGGACACGTAAAGAGAATGAATGAAAGTAGACTTACGAAAAATATTGCGTGCGCGCTGGCGCGGCTATTACTGTTAGACCAAATTTCGAATCAGACGAAAGAACTCCGGCGTCCAATTTCAAAATTCGAACATATAAAATAAAAATAATGGTGAGACTCAGCGCTGTCCATTTGTCCGGCCAAGTAGTTAATACCATCTGCGGCAAATCTACAATAAGTCACGTCATAAAAAAATGAAACGACACCAAGCAGACGACATTACATCTGTCGGTGGCTTTTGCCGCTCCAGAATTGGCTTGTGTGTGACTGTATGGAAAAATGTATGACAGCGACAATGATAGTCATGACTCGACTGAAACAGATGTACCGTCACGAGGACTAATATGTAACACTTTGATACCATGTCACATTTACTTTTTTGACAAATTAAACCGTAAGTCTCATTAAATGTCAAATATGATAGTGCGACAGGATTCTAAAGTGGGTACATGTTATTGCTCATGACATGACTGTTTGAGGCTTGTGATGATGATACGTACCTACCGCCGTGTAGTGACAGGAGACGTTTTCATCAGTGAACAGGGACCACCTGGTGTGGAGGATAGCGATGGAGAGGAGCAGACACACCAGCACAGCTAGACAGACTTGTTTCTTGAATTTCTTCAACGAGAGCAGTTTCAGATATCTTGAGTTCATTATTTTTCGTTTTTATTTTTGACATGCCTTTCTTAACTTGCGCTCCCCATTTGTCCGGCCAAGTTGTTAATGCCGTATGCGGAAAATCTGGTACCTGAAATATGCGTTAACTACTTGGCCGGACAAATGGGGCTGTCACCAGGAGAAGCTCCTGTAGTTTTGAGATTTCATACTAGAAAGTAGCGCGCCTTTTTTACACAAACAACGGCGACTTCCAAAAAAATACACAAAAGACGGTAAAACAAATGAACAATTGGTTCTAATTATGAATTAACTGAGCTTTAAATTGAAACTAATTTGAATTTGGAATTCTTAAATGAATGCGAGATATCGATCTTCAAAATACCTAGTACAAAGTAACTGGTATTGGAAAACAATTTTCATAGCTAATGAAATAGGAAATATCATATACCTAATAAAATCAACTTTTTTTTACGTCCTTTTAGATAAGTAACTTCGAAGGAAGTTGACAACAAACTAATTACATTACCAATATGCAATTACGCTAATAACACCCTTTAATAATTAATGCCAATTTTTTAAATAACTCCTTTGAACACAACATAACATAAATAGTCATGTCCGATAATACCGGCACTTATAGAATGCCACATTATTGTCGTATCGGTAATATTGCGCGCATGCGTACAACACACGTTAATTTATCATGCATCGAAGTGAAGAATGTATAATTCACAGATCATAGAAACAAGGCAGATATGCACTATTCCGCTCCGCACCACCCAAATCCCCCGGTAGTTGCGGCTTCCGAATACATCCTGCTTAGGGACGGTATTGAAAAGAATCGGCCTCCGAAAGACGTAATATACGATCCCGATGACCCGATTACTCTAGCCATAGAGGCGGCCAATCAGCTCGCGACACCAAACACTTCAGGACCCCGATACCGACCCCGCCGTCGTGGTCGACCATTTCCCTCAATCAGCGCTTATCGCTATCGATCTACTAGGGTCGATTAATTCTTTCAAATATTGTTCCTCTCAGACGACGCCCTGAGCCGAGGTTCGCGCCCAACTGGGCACCCTCAGGCCTGTTGTCTTAAACGTTGTACCGGGTCCTAGACGTTCTTTAAAATAATATTGTAAAATATAAATCTAGTAATTTTGCTAATTAAAGCACATAATAACGGGTTCTTACCGCGTTTAAATGGGGATATGAGACTCCCGATATTTCGACACTGTTGCAAGTGCCATGATCACGGGATGACTGATGAGATTGGAGTGGAGTAGGTAGATCCATAATTTTCTACGGGCAGACATATCTGTCTACCCTCTTTCTCTGCCGCTTGTTTATGTTTTTGATACCGGAATGTTCGGAACCATCTGAACTCGCACCAATCTCACTACGACAAACCGCACTCACTGTGTCCTCACGTTTTTTCACCACATTAGGCCGTTTCAAGCTTTTTACAACACCTACTACTGGATTCCACATACTCGACAACTTGAACCCGTCTTCCCTGTTGAAATTTTTATGTTTTCTGATTTCAATAGCCTCTTTTACGAGTCTGGGGATGTAATGACGTTCTGTCGATAATATTTGTGGATTGTTAAACTCGATCCAGTGGTTAGGGCCCGACTCCAGTACGTGCTCAGCTATAGCAGATTTCTGCACGTCGTTTTTCTTCATGGCACTAATATGTTCTTTAATCCGGCAAGAAATAGACCGTTTTGTTTGTCCGATGTACGATGTAGAAAATTATGGATCTACCTACTCCACTCCAATCTCATCAGTCATCCCGTGATCATGGCACTTGCAACAGTGTCGAAATATCGGGAGTCTCATATCCCCATTTAAACGCGGTAAGAACCCGTTATTATGTGCTTTAATTATGATAATAACCGCGTAAACTTACAACAATGTATAGTAATTTTGCTGCCTAAAGTTCCCAGATAGAAGCAATAAACGACGTGGACAGTTTTATAATACGAACGTCGCCTCATACATAATATGCTCGTTTTGTACATATTTCTGTTCTACCGGTTATGGCATATCTCTATAATAAGAACTCTGTGGTACAAGTAATTATAGAAGTGCATAGTTTTCTACATAATGGCCGGTGTGGCGATCGAAGGACGTAAGAAATAAATAATTTACAAGAGTATCAGTACATTTACAGTGTCCTCACTTATTATAACATAGGACTTAGAGATGCACCGACTAGACGCCGACTGGTTGGCCAATCAGTGCCTTGACTAGTCAGCAAAACTGACTAGTCGGGATTGATTAAGTTAGCTTTCTTATTCTCTTCTCTCGTATGCGTTGTGAGATCTATGACCGCTTTATCAACCCTGGTGTCATGGTTACTATTGAGCCGCCAAAGGCCCCTGACATGGGTCATGTAAATACTTCGTACTTAAGTAATTATTACCAAGCTGGGACCTGCTTAGCGTGCTTCGGAAAGCATGGATCACCTTACTTTCGGACAATCGCGTGATTACTCTACACTGTCTGAACAGTCTTACAAAGTGATTTCGACCTTGTTCGCATCGGGAATCGAAGCCGGATTTCCAGATCGTGAGCTCGATGCTCTAACCACTAGACCATGGAGATTCGTCGTTAAAGATTTGTCAATTTGGCGGCGAGGGTGTGCTGCCGCCAAAGGATGTTTGTTATCTGGGTACTGAACGGTACCCCGCTAGCCAACCAGCCGGTGTAACTAGGCATCGACGATCCAACGGTGACATGTTAAAAGTTGTATTATATGCTTCGCGCTGTGCAAACTTCGTTAGCGCGTTCTAGGCCGCCTGTCATCTGTTGCATGTGGGTGGAACTAGCAGGTCAATTAGTTGGGTCCGCAACAAAAATAAAGAGCTATCTGTCTAAAACTGTGCAAAACGAGACCATTGCCACAGACCACAGATCAAGAGCCCTTCAGCCAGCTGCCTGTATAAACAGTAACATGTTAGATAATAAAGCTCGTGTTGATATTAGCCAAGTGTCCGCCCGCATGCGTCTGCGCAACATTACACTCCGCACTAGCCAATGGCAGACGTCGTAGGATAATGTTGAGTGAGAATCAATTATACTAGCAGTGTGGCAGGTTCGTTTGTTCCTTGAGGTTTCGTAATCTGTGTTACAACGGCCTCCTTGGTTTTATTAATTAAGTGTTTTATATAATTGTATCATTTTTAAGTTCTATTGTTATTTTAATGTCTTTGTCAGTTTTTTCAGTTTGCTTTCGATACTCTAATTCAATGTATGCACTCTCGACAATCTGGCTTAAAAAAATTAAAACCCATTTTTATTCTCGCGACTTTTAAATAAGTTATTATTTTGAAATTGGGAATTCCTCATGGAAGTATATTATCAGATCGCAAAATTATTAAAATATTACCAGAAATAACATTTAAAAAAGAATATTAAAAAAATATATATTGAATTTTACAATTTGTGATTATTAGGGAATAAACACCAGAATAAACTGTATTACTAAATGTTATAATACGTGTAATATGTTTTTTAATTCCTGTGTGTGCCACAAAGTATTTGTTATGTCATGTCGTAACAATAAAAGACAAATAATTTATATTTTTTAATCATTAAACTACGTAGAGCCGTGGTAGTCCAGTTAGTAGAACGCTTGCCTCTCACTTTGAGGTCGCAGGTTCGAATCCAGCGTAGGTCTAAACCAATGATTGTCGAATTTGTTTTCGAATTCATGTTCGGAGGAACATCGTGAAGAAACCCACATACCCGAGAAATGCATTTTCGGAGGTATGTGACCTAACCTGTATTGGGCTGGTTTTCCCTTCGCGGGTTGGAAGGTCAGACAGGCAGTCGCTTCTGTAAAAAACCGATCCTGTCTAATCTTCAGGTTAGGTAAGTGGATCCTGTGAAAAAACGGGATAATGCTAGGGAGATGATGATTACACTATGTATACACTGTTGTTGGACAATGTCACACTTGGTATACTGTTTGTATATCTATACAGTTTGTTGATTCATCGTGACAATGGGACAGACGGACGGACAGACGATGCACAAATAATGCCCAGACGTATCGGCAGCAGCTGATGTGACCAGGTAGGGAGTTTTTCCTTTATTTATTGAAGTGTTTAATGTCAACTTACGGTCGTTTGAGTGCTGTTGGTATAATGGAGAATGAGCAGATGGCATATTGTGGTGTTTGTATGGTCCTTGTTGCCAATTACCGATTATTTGTGGACCCTTTGAAGGGTATTGATTCAGTTTTTCGGTAGAAATAATATAATTATGGCGTTTCAGGGAAGGTAACGTGTGGGTACTTAGTTCATCTTGCGATGGATGTACCTCTGACTGCACTAATTGGGATATAATCGTGAGATTATGTTATAATATGTGAGTTTAGGGAAGCAAAGAATAATTTCGTATTTAATAAAAATATAAATTACATATACTTACTACATGAATTAAGAAAATAGATACATTACTCAGAAATTCTTCCGAGTAGTGATGTTTATAAGATATCCTTAATCGCATGCCGTGGTGACCAAACTCTTAGAACAGATTGACATACATACATACATAGCGGTTAAACACAGAACCCTCCTTTTTTGTTTCGCCGCAGTCGGGTAAAATGTGTAAATAACTGGGGATGTTGTGAATCCGTGATAGCCCAGTTCGAAGAATGCGTGACTTACATCGAAGTGTCACGGGTTTGAATCCCTGCTCGGGCTTTAAACTGCTGAATTTAACTTTACGAGTTTGAATTCATGTTTGGATCATAGATAATTGTAATCACGTGGTTTTCAGGATTTCTTTCCGGTTAATGTTACCAGGTTCACCCCCTACATAAACTGCCTATATACGTCCCACTGCTGGGCACAGGCCTCCCCTCAATCGACCGGAGGGGGTATGGAGCATACTCCACCACGCTGCTCCAATGCGGGTTGGTGGAGGTGTTTTTACGGCTAATAGCCGGGACCAACGGCTTAACGTGCCCTCCGAAGCACGGAATCATCTTACTTTTTCGGACAATCAGGTGATTCAAGCCTGAAAAGTCCTTACCAAACAAAGGACAGTCTCACAAAGTGATTTCGACAATGTCCCCATCGGGAATTGAACCCGGACCTCCAGATCGTGAGCCTAACGCTCTAACCACTAGACCACGGAGGCTGTCCATGACCTCACCCCCTATTACATGGGAATTAAACATAGCTGAGGTGTGGGTGTGTATTTATATGTATATTACACACCTCTGCCTACCCCATCGGGGATACAGGCGTGATGCTATGTTGTGTTAAACGCGTTTAATATTAATAAGTGTAGCCTAAACTAATGAGACGGTCCTCACGGATATTGCAGGCGTGGCGGAGTAATCAGCGCGCTGAGAGGCGATATCAATCTCGAGAGGTGCCTCCTGCGGGTCCCTCTCAATTACTCGCTGTTTAAACGCCGAGAGGACCAGCTTGTCTAGACCTGTCAATTTACATACCATTGAATAACCATTTATCTTCCATCATTATCCCGTTTCTCACAGTGTCCGCTTACCTAACCTGAAGATTTGACAGGACCGGTTTTTTACAGAAGCGACTGCCTGTCTGACCTTCCGACCCGCGAAGGGAAAATCAGCCCAATACAGGTTAGGTCACATACCCCCGAAACGCATTGCTTGGGTATGTAGGTTTCCTCACGATGTTTTCCTTCACCGCTGAGCGCTCAGCACATGGTTTTTTTTTATTATCACGTATAAAAAAAAAACCGATGTGACAAATCATACGTTCAGAGTTTAGACCAATGCGATCTTACAGGGGGAGTCAAGCATTCTGCCAACTGGGCTATGGGCTATGTCAATGGAATAGATTTTTGAATTTGTACATACATACATACATAAACTCACGCCCGTAATCCCAAATGGGGTGGGCAGAGCCACAAGTAATCAAAGACAACTTGCAGCCACTGTTGATACGAAGTCCTAAGATGGATATGATGAACCTTATGGTGATAAGGGATCAGCCTATCGCCCATAACATCAGTCCATCATGTTAGAGGACGCAATCCCTCTGTCGGTTTTTACGACATGCCCGGGAAGACAAGCAGCTGAACGTGTTCTATGTTTTTTATTTGCTCCCAGAACAGCATAGAAGCATTTGAAAGAAGCATTTTGAATTTTTATTTCTACAAAATGCCACGGCAAAAAGCCGTTCCAAATCATACGATATAGGTTGAATGAAAACCCCACCACCGCATCGCCCAAAGGTAGTCCTTTACAAAAATATAATCGATTCGACCAATCATGTAGATGACATCAACAATCTATTCAACGTGATCGCGAGCGAAATACAAGATAAATAGATCACATTAAACCGGCCATGCTTACATACTATGAGACCAAAATAACGCGACCCGTAAAGCTTCAAATATCACGTTTTATACAAGGTCTAAAGTAGACTGGCGGGTAAAAAAGGGTTTTCGCTAAAAGGATCAAATCTCTTTGAATGTTATTGGATGTGACTACAATGGCCCAATAAAGAGGAGCAAACAAAATGGCCGAACAAAAGCTGTGTTAAGGATCAAATACGCAAACACGAAAAAATAAAACAGCCAAGCACGTGTTGCTGGAATTTGTTAAAGGGTTCCGTAGCTATAAAACTTAATTAAATGATATTTCACGTTAATCGTCATTTTTCGTTTGGATGTCGATTAACGAGACCTGAGTATTATTAACGACATAACATAACATCACGACTGTGTCTCTGAACGGGTAAGCAGGAGTAGGTAATGTAGGTACACACCCACTCGTCGCCAGCTATGTCTAAGTTCCAGGGGTGACATTTTTATTTATAAATTGGCCCCGATTCCTGCAGACACCGCCTAATTTTATTTTAGGTTATATCCGTCATTTTCGTATCCGTCGAAAAGGAAAGGGACGGATGATTCACAGCTCTTAATTTTAGGAAGAATGAGTAAATTAATGTGTCGGGTTATTGACTGACGTAAAATTTTTAGACGGTTGGTTTAGATTTGTGCTTAAAATTGACGTGTGTTCCATAAATTTTATGCTTGTCGATTACCCGTCCCTTTCCTTTTCGGCGGATAAGAAAAGGACAGATATAACTTAAAATAAAATTAGATGGTATTTACAGGAATTAGCACCATTGTATCTTCTTAATTGCGTGTAATTCGTTTTTTACAACCGCCAGTTTATAAGCCAGCATTAGTTATTAGGTTAAGCTTTCTGTTACTAACATATTAAGGACTAGTTTCCGAAATAAATATTTCGAATTTGAATTTATAATAATGAATAAAAATATAATTTAGGAATTCTATAACGTTTATGTCCGTATTCTTCTTCTTCTATCGTGTGGGTTCTGAGGTGGAGTACCAACCTCATCAACCCTGGTGTCAGGGTTACTATTGAGCCGCCAGAGGCCCCTGACATGGCTCAAGTAACGACTACTTACTTACATCAGTAAGTAGTAACCGGGACCAACGGCTTAACGTGCCTTCCGAAGCACGGATCATCTTACTTTTTGGACAATCAGGTGATCAGCCTGTAATGTCCTAACCAAACTAGGGATCACAAATTGATTTTTGTGATATGTCCCCACCGGGATTCGAACCATTAACCGGACACAAATCCTGAAAACCACGTGATATCAATTATCTACGATCTAGAGCCCACTAGTGAATGTTGGGTATGGCAGAAGAAGCATGAAAGTAGGATCAATGCCGTAGAAATGAGGTCTTTGCGTAGCATCTGCGGTGTGAAGTTGAGTGATAGAGTGAGAAACAGTGTGATAAGACAGAGATGTGGTGTAAAAGACGATATAGTGACTAGGATTGAGAAGGGAATGTTAGGTTGGTTTGGACACGTTGAGCGGATGAAGGATAATAGAATTGCAAAAGCGGTATATAAAGCGAAAGTTGATGGTAGGGCTGGCAGAGGAAGACCGAGAAGGACTTACGATGATCAAATTGGAGATGTCCTTAGAAAAGGTTCAATACGATCTACTCTGAACCGGCGTGCGTGTATGAAGCGATTGATGAGTGTGGAGGAGGCAAGAGAAGTGTGTCAGGATCGAAGCAAATGGAATTCTATAGTCTCTGCTTACCCCGGTGGGAAATAGGCGTGAGTTTATGTATGTATGTATGTAGAGCTCACTATTATGAGTAGCTATCAGATGTCTTCTACTGACTTAAAAAAAAAAACAAACTAAACACAATTGATAACTGCCAACTATCTAGCAACAGTACTCTGTCTGACGCGAGTGGGATGGCGCCCAGAGTAGTCTATTTCAAAGCCGTACAAGGACTCCTGTCCTCCGCCTCTGAATAGTACTGACAGTTACTGTTGCCCTCTGTCAGGTTCCAGTTTACAGTCCCTGTAACTTGCCTCTTCCGTCGTGCATTGCCGTACTGATGGCTTCCATCTCCGCCTCTGCAGCCGTTGAGATCTTCACCCGTATCTCCAGGCAAGGGTTCTACGTTATACCCCGCAGGTCAGGATCCCTCTGCAAACTCAGCCACCATCTCACTACGGCCTTCTGAAGAAACGCCTATCCCCGCGGCAAGGACGCGCCGAATAGGAATTGCCCCAGTGGGGACAGAAAAGTTACAGTCATGAGCAATATAACGTACCCACTTGAGGACACTGTCGCACTAACATATTTGACATTTAGTTTGACTTACAGTTCAATTTGTCAAAAAGTTAATGTGACATGGTACCAAAGTGTATACATATTAATGCTCGTGACCGTACATATCCATTTTACATACAGTACCCTAAATCACAATGAGATCGCGTTGTTTAGATGATGGTACCTAACGGCTGTTTGGTTTCATTATGACGCGGATTATCGGGTGTTACGCGCTTGCCGGGTAAGTATGCATCGTAACAAAGATTTAATATACGGATATGGAGGAATTTAACTATATTACCGAAACAAAAAAATAAGTATACTTATGTAGCCAATTTTTGAAGAAATTTTCAAACACATATCAGGTGCGTTCAGGGGGTCTAAAGAGGCCACATTGGAGCAATTCATCTAACAAATTAATATTGTTGTTTGACTTGTTGGTATTGCGCACTTACTTTTTTATAAGCGCAAATGTCAAATTGAAATAATGCTTTTTTTAGATGAATTGCTCCAATGTGGCCTTCTTTAACTATTACTTTTTTAATCTATGCTGTTCTTGCTTAAAGCTAATATGTAAAAATATAATTAATAAATAAAGTGAAATTAAATTCATACAGACAAACATACCCCACATTAGTATTATATCGATCATCCATTGAAATAGAAAGGTCAACATATTTTTTTTGTCTATGGCAATTCTGACAAGGTCTCGTAAATAAACAACGCAACGTGATATCAAGTGGTTTAATTTCCGAAATACACAGTGATTCCTGCAAGAAACACCATCAACCCAACATGTGCCTTTAGTCTACAACCGGGATCAAACCACGACCTCAACGGCTAATCAATCGTCAATAGTAATGGCGATTTGGATTTAATGACGTCATAAATTATTCTGGACTTTCACGCGTAGTGCTACGGTTACGTCTGTCTCGTGTCTCGGCGAGGTTTACTGGTTGCAATTAAATTGGCACTTTAGGGCCCAATTAAATTGAGAGTAGAGTGTGCATTCGAAAGACTGGAATAGCCATCGACAATATAACAGCTAGACTCCTGATAACAGACGCATGGGTTCTGTCAACATATCTGACAAATACGAAATATATAAGACGCCTCTAAAGTTACACCTCGAAACTGAAACGTTTCGACCAATCGCGATATTTTCATAATTCGTTATAATTTTGATGTGTTTAAGATCTTGAAAAGTTTATTTATTTATTTATTTCAAATCGGGAAACAAACAGCTTAAATAACAATTTAAAAATGCAAATAGTTTGTACATTAGCCAATGAAGTCTCCACTTATAACTAATACATGCATCACTGAGAAGTAGACAGAAGCAATAAATAAATTAAGTAAGCAAGCAATACAAAAATAGAAAGAAAAGTTGATGCTACATTTGTTCCAACGTCAAGTTATTGCTTCAATATGGCCTATTCATCCCCAATCTAAGAAATCAATGCTTCTATTTGTCATTTTTTGACATTACTCATTTACTTTTTTATGCGCAAATGTCAAATTGCAATACTGATTTTTAGATGAATTGATTCAATGTGGCCTTTTTAACCCCCCAAAGCGTCCCGCTTTCCTCGTCCCCCCTTGCTATAGCTAATTGTCAAAATAAATTATATACTAAAATAGACAAACATTGAAGCGTCTATTGGGGTGTCTCGTCCGTTCGGACTCTGTATCGCACTGTGTATTTCTTGAGTACTTATTATCTTGGCCACTTTAAGGCAAGAGTAATTTGATTGTTATTTACTTACTGCGTTGCGTAGTAATGAAATGAAATATATTTATTCAAATATATATATTTATTTATTAATTTATCCAGCCGTGATAGTCAGTTCGAGGAACGCTTGACTCACTGTAAGGTCTCAGGTTCGAATCCAGCACGGGCCTAAACGTATGATTTTCGAAATCGTTTTTCGAATTCATGTTTGGGTTATAAATGATTATCACGTGCTCAGCGGTGAAGGAAAATATCGTATGAAAACCCACATTCCCGATAAATGCGTTCCGGAGGTATGTGACCTAACCTATATTGGGCTGATGTTCGCTTCGCGGGTTGGAAGATCAGACAGGCAGTCGTTTCTGTAAAAATGTCGACCTGTCAAATCTTCAGGTTAGGTTAAGTTTTATATTTATATATTTATTTATTATTTATTGTTTACTAGAAATATGTGAATATTGTAATTGTAACTGATTTTTAAATAAAATATAATTTATTATGTTTTCTATTTTGTGCCTACTTGAATTGCGTAAGAAAATTAAATCTTCTGTCACACGGTTCATCTTATCCATCGTGGCTGCAAGTCAGTCGCATTTCATACGGCTCTGCCTACTCCATTAAGGATCATAGCGTGTGTTCAAGAATGTATGCGTTGAAGGTAGTCATGAGTATTGTACAAAATACCGAATCAAAAACTGTCATGAAGTTGCAACGCCCCGATGATAGAGGGGGCGCGAGTCGAGTGAGTGAAGTCGAGTCAGTTACGAACGGACTGCGGTGACGGACGCACGTGTCGAGTAGTCACCGATAAAATGCTGTGCGGGTAGTTGATCGAAACGTGGCGTGTTTGCTTACTTATATAGTGTGTGTTAGTTAGCGGAAACTGGGGTGAATTATGTTGACCTAAACTTTGTTATGGCAATGTATTATTTTTATGTCCAATAATAATTCCTAATGTGACTAATTTCTTAGTCAAAGTAAATAAGGTCGGAGATCGAGCTCTTGTGCTAGTACTTTTTTTAATAAGCTTACGGGTATGTTCAAGATTGAAGTGATTATTTAGAAGACATGAATGCATGGGAACTGATATTAGGCAGTCAAATTACTAAATTGTATAGTATTTTGTTTATGTTTTCTTTTAATGAACGTCTAGGGCCCTTTTCTTGCAGTTTATTTTCCCCGGCTATACAGGTTGGCGGATGCCACGTTGGTTATGTAAAAAATGAAGATTCAAAGTGTAGCTGTGTTACCTACTGAGTAAAGATATTTTTGAATTTGAATGAATTTGCATTTGAATTACAGTCGCCGCTTAATGAATTACTTAACTATCCGCATTTCCTATAGCTTTATTAGAAGGTCCTGGATATCTGGGCCGCAAAAAGTTATTTGTTCATTAATTCAAAGTCAAAGTGTTATTTAGCTGTTTAAGAGTCCCGAGTCGGGATTCGAACCCGTGATACTACTTTGTAAGTCACGCGTTCTCCGAACAGGGCTATCAAAGATTGTTAACTTCATCATAATAATTAATTTAAGAGCCACGCTCTTGTCGGTGTAGCATTCTTCATTCTTGTCTATCAAAGGCCAATGCTAAGTTACTCAATTTGTGAACAGGTGGCGAGGAGTTGGAGCAGGGCGTGCGGCTGACGGTGGAGCCGGTTGACGCGGTGGCGGCGGCGGGCGAGTCCGTGCTGCTGGGCTGCGCGGGCGCCGCTCGCGGGCCAGTGGGCGTCGCGTGGCGGCACAGCGACACCACGCCCACCAGGGAGCACACGCTGGCGCCGCAGGACAAGTACAGGTACGTACCTCACACCTGACTATACCCCGTAGCGTGATTACAGTGACATATTTCTGAAACTCTTGACAAACACGTCAAAAAGAAAAAAATAAAACAATAAAATCTTTATTTATTTGTATTCTATAATTCATTTTTTTTTAATTTGCGTTCTATACGTATATGTGTTCATTTAGTGTATATAGGCATTAAAATCAGTTTGCGCTTTTACATCCTATATCTATTCAATTCAATTCAATTATTATTTATTTCTACGGTATGGGTATAGACTTATACATACCATATTCGACCATTCACATTATATGACCATGGGGGTCTACTTATACAGGGTGTTAGTGACACCGTACCGAATACTTTCTGAGTTCATATCAAGTGGAATTTTCCGTCGCAAAAGTTAAGAATTGAAAATAATTTAAAAAAAGTAAATCATGTATTTTGCGATGGAAATTTTGATATTAACTCAGAATCATGAGCTGAATCACCCCCCTCATTTTGTATACATCATTATGTACATCGTAACAAACGATGTCACTAACACCCTGTATAGACTTACAAAGCAGTGAATTATGTTACCAACGTCCCTGGTTGTCGTGTTTCAGGAAGCAGTTGGCCAATGGATCGCTACTGATAGAGAGCATGTCGGCCTCGCTGGCGGGGCAGTACCAGTGCGTGGTGACCGGCGACGCGGGCACCATCGTGTCCCGGGTGGCGAGTGTATTCCTGGCTGGTAATGCTACTCGTTTACAATGCAGACCCTACTTCTCATAGAGTTAGAATCATCATGCCAATAAGAGGGGAGGGTCTTACAACGCATGTTAACGAAAAAAAAAATCGGAAATCGATAATTTGTTGTTCCACTATTTCACATAACATAAGCTCGCGTCTTTGAGGAGCTCGGTGGCGCAGCGGTAAACGCGCTCTGTCTGCGATTATTGAAGTTAAGCAACTTAAAGGCCGGTCATAGGATGGGTGACCACAAAAAAATAGTTTTCATCTCGAGCTCCTCCGTGTTTCGGAAGGCACGTTAAGCCGTTGGTCCCGGCTGCATTAGCAGTCGTTAATAACCACCAATCCGCACTGGGCCCGCGTGATGGTTTAAGGCCCGATCTCCCTATCCATCCATAGGGAAGGCCCGTGCCCCAGCAGTGGGGACGTTAATGGGCTGGTGATAAAGCTCACGACTATATCCCAATTGGAGTAGTCAGAGGTACATCCATCGCATGATGAAGATGATGATGAAATGAGTTGTAAAATGTATTTGCAGTTGTAGTTTATCAACTGCAATATATCTTTTATAAGTGTGTGTAACTACTAACATGGACATAACATCTTATGGACAATCTTAGTCTGAATTAGTTTTTATTATTTTTTGTAAAATTTTACATACATACATAAACTCACGCCTATTTCCCACCGGGGTAAGCAGAGACTATAGAATTCCATTTGCTTCGATCCTGACACACTTCTCTTGCTTCCTCCACATTCATCAATCGCTTCATACACGCACGCCGGTTCAGAGTAGATCGTATTGAACCTTTTCTAAGGACATCTCCAATTTTTTCCATCAAAATTTTAATTCAAAATATTTAAAACACATAATAACGGGTTCTTTTTGTGTTTAAAATAGGGATATGAGACCCCCGATATTTCGACACTGTCTGTCAATATCGGGAGTCTCATATCCGTATTTTAAACGCGGTAAGAACCCGTTATTATGTGTTTTAATTATGATAATAACCGCGTAAACTTAAAACAATGTTCAAAATATTTATTTCGGAAACTAGTCTAAATTATATTAGTAACAGAAAGCAATAATACGAGGCACGGATCATTTTATTTTCGGACAATCAGGTGATCAGCCTGTCATGTCCTAACGAAACTAGGGATCACAAAGTGATTTTTGTGATATGTCCCCACTGGGAATCGAACCCGGGACCTCCGGATCGCGAGCACAACGCTCAACCACTGGACCACGGAGGCCGTTATTACACCCTCGTTGCGTTAGTACTCGGCCATTTTCTTCTTCAATTGCAATCTACTTCTTATTTACCTACCAGGTCAGTAAGGTTATAAATATGACGTCACAGTGTTATACTCGTCAAAACTGCATAATATGTCCCCACCGGGAATCGAACCTAGCACCTCCGGATCGCGAGCTCAACGCTCAACCACTGGACCACGGAGGTCTTGATTTTTCGTATAGTGACAATACGACAAGTATGTTATGTATCTTCCCCGTTGAAACCTTGTGAATAAATAATGATTTCAGAGTTGCCGACACTGGTGGCGGGCCCCCGCAGCGTGCTGGGCGTGGTGGGCGGCCCCGTGCTGCTGGCGTGCGGGGCGCAGGCGCCGCCGCGGGTCGCGCTGCGCGTGGTCGGCGCGCACGTCGGCGCCGACCGCCGCGTCTACAGCGCCGGCAAGCTGCACGCCGCGCCGCCGCTGCTCAAACTCAACGTGAGTTGCTTACTGTTGTATACAAGGTGTTAGTGACACCGTAACGAAAAGTTTGAGGGATGATTCACCGCCTGATCCTGAGTTTTTATCAAGTGGAATTTCCTTCTTCTTCTATAGTGTGGGTTGTGAGGCGAATAACCAACCCCATCAACCCTGATGTCAGGGTTACTATTGAACTACCAAAGGCCCCTGACATGGCTCATGTAACGACTACTTACTTACATCAGTAAGTAAGGTAGTAACCGGGACCAACGGCTTAACGTGCCTTCCGAAGCACGGATCATCTTAATTTCGGACAATCAGGTGATCAGCCTGTAATGTCCTAACCAAGCTAGAGATCACAAAGTGATTTTCGTGATATGTCCCCACCGGGATTTGAACACTGGACCTCCCGATCGTGAGCCGAACGCTCAAACCGACGACACGACACGGAGGCCGAGACCTGTGCTAAGCAGTTATGTTATGTATTTATTTATTTATGTACTTACTAATGTGTACCCCGCCTCAGGTGACGTGGCTGAAGAACGGGTCCCCGGTCCGCGGCGAGGGCGGTCGCGTGGCCCTGTCCCCCAGCGGCGCGCTGGAGCTGGACCCGGCGCGTGCGCACGACGCGGGCCTCTACCGCTGCCGCGTGGCGCTCGCGCACCAGCCGCACCTATACGTGTTAGTTTACTTATATTGGGATTATTATTATTTATTTATTTTTATTATGATGTTTGGATCCCATTTTCACAGGATCCACTTGCTTGAAGGTTATTGAAACTACTGCCAATCTGAACGACCAAGCCGAAGGGAAACCAGGTTCATAGGTTAGGTCGCATATATTCTTTTTTTGTATCGTTTTTTTTTTTATTTTTTGGCGTGAAGGGAAACTGCTCTATTTTTCCCTAAAAAGTAGCATGGAGAATACTACACGATAAGAGCGTGACTCTTAAATTAGTGATGCGTTCTTTTTTTATTAAAAGATTTGTGAGATTAGTTTCATATTTTCCTCGTAAATCTCGATAGATGTCGCTGTACACACGGAAAAACGCTAGGCTCGATGTTTTGTTGGTATTATAGTTGGAGTTAATCGATTAAATGCATGAATCTCGTATAGGAGTTTTATTCCTTGGATTATTTTTGGACTTATTGGCAACAAGCCGATGCTCTCAGCAAGATTTGATGAAGTCGGTCATTGACCTCACAACCCACACGATGAAACGTTACAGGACTGGTGATGAGATCGAGCTGCGTATCAACTCAGAGGCGAGCGCCGAGTACCCGCCGCGGTTCATAGCCACGCCGCAACCAGTCACTGTCATGGAGGGTATGTTACCTACTGAATATTTTTGAATTTCAATTTGCAAATGCCCTTTTATTGCCATTTATTTTTTACGAATTTCGACACTGCTTTTTTACATTTGGCTATTAATTTGTCTGTTTTGGAACTATCATGAAAAACGTATTTCTTTTGTTCTAAACCCCCGCATTGTCTTGATGTTTACAACACAATATTGTAATAATTCCAGGTGCGTCGGTGACCTTCGACTGCGCGGCGGTGGGCAACCCCAAGCCGGAGATGATCTGGCTGAATAACGGTGTTGCCATTGACCTCAGGTATATATCGCCTGAAATATAATATAAAATATAAAATTGACCTTGACCTCTTCAACACTGATTGTTAGTCGGTAAGACGCGAAGTCACTCGTTCTTTTTTTAATAATATTTTATAAGCAACTTGCATTTATATTTTTATTCAATTATTTTGTCATCGTTAGTGAAGTTTCACTTTGTTATATAACGTTATTCTTTGTCTTTGTACTGTCTTAGGCATCATTGCATGTCCTAAGACCTTGGGGGTTAAAATGGCCACATCGAAGCAATTCATCTAAGAAAGCAATATTGCAATTTGACATTTGCGCATATAAAAGTAAGTGCGCAATGCAAACAAATGTCAAATAGCAATATTGCTTTCTTAGATGAATTGCTTTGATGTGGCCATTTTAACCCCCCTTGTCAGTGCGCTCAAGTTTCAAGTTTTAATATTTTTATTCTGTTTTATATAATTGGAAACCTGTTATTGGCTTAGTTTTTTAGTATGATATTTTTGCTATAGTTGTTAAGAGTCGTTGTGTGACGAGTGTTGGTCTCCCAAATATTAAATAAATAAATAAATATATTTTCATCTGGTTCTATTTTCATCTATGGAACGGTAATACTCCGCCCCGCACCAATTCGTATCGGGCGCAGAGCTAGATTTACTTCACCCCCTCTGGGTCTAAATGGCCGTAAACCGCTAAGGAGATTTTCCTTTATTTTTCATTTAGGATATGAGATGTTCCACAAAAGGAAATATCCGAGTAGAGATAGTGTAGTTCTTTTCTTATCGTGTCGATGGCAAACTAAATAGTATCATCCCAAAACTTGGCAACAAGTATGGCGCTATCTGCAGCGCTCATCAGAACCTCCTGCGTGCAGGTGTTCGGGCACGCAGGACACGATGTAAGATGTTCCATCGTTTGGGGAACAGTGCCGCACTTGCACTTTAAGGCCGAGCCATCCGAGAAACCCCACCTGAACAAATTGTCGTTTCGGCCCACCTGAGTCTGAAGTCTATTTAGAAGTTTAGTTTAGAGTGTCTGGTCTATTTGAAGGTTATTTAGTCTTTTTTCCAGGTAAGCCAAGGCAAATCAAGAGGTCTCTCGGACGGCGAAATAAATGTGTGTATGAATGTTTATTAATTAGTTGAATTATCCCCCCCCCCAGCGACCTGGACTCCCGCTTCTACCTGGTGGGGTCGGGCTCGCTGCGCGTGCAGGCGGCGCGTGCGCTGGACGCGGGCAGCTACACGTGCCGCGCGCACTCGCGCCTCGACAGCTGCGACCACACCACGCAGCTGCATGTTATCGTAAGTGCATGATCGAAGCGGGGCGATCCATCCACGTTATATGAAGTGGACGTTCTGGGAAGTGTAGTCTCCTATTGCATCTCAACTTGCGGCTACTTTTAATGTCAAGAGCCACATTGAGACAATCCATGTAATTGCAACAATGTGGTGTTTTAACCAACAAGTTCTAAAATTGTAATATGATGGTCCTTCAGATCAGAAAGGACACAATCTCTCTGTCGGTTTTTACGACACGCTCGGGAGACAAGCAGCTGAACGTGTTCTTTGTTTTTAGTCGCCCCCAGTGCCAGGAATTTGTCAACTTTAGGAAACTTTACTTATGAAAAACTCAGACAAGAGATATAGACTTCAACATAATAAAGAAGAATACTATGTATTGGACGCCAATCTCGTCCCCCTTTTATTTTAAATGGTTGTAAGCTGCTAAGGAGTAAGGGGAGAGTAGCCTGGGTCTTGCAGTGTCCAGGTTGTGCTGTGCCTTAACATTTGAGCGTGGTGTAACGTGTCCCCGTGCCGCAGTCGGCGCCGCGCGCGCACGTGCCGGGCGGGCCCGTGGTGCGCGCGCGCACGCGCGGCGACGTGACGCTGCGCTGCGAGGCGCGCGGCCGCCCGCCGCCGCAGGTCTACTGGCTCAAGGACGGGGAGACGCTCACGCCCAACAACCACGACATCGCGCTGCTCGACCAGTTAGTATACTGCCATCGCCACGCCGACCCCGCCGGCGTGGACCACGAATACCCTCATTCAGGACCTACCGCTATCAGTCCACTAGGGCCGTTGTCCGAAAGGATTAATCTGCCTTTGGTTGCCTGGAAGAAATTGCTGTAAATGCAATCAAGCCTGTGCTGTAATCCTTCCTGTGTACGTTTTAAAATGTATGTGCAATAAATAATATTTGATTGATTATATTTGGAAGAATGAATTAACGATAAGCGCTGAATGAGGGAAATCGTCGACCACGCCGGCGGGGTTGGTATCGTTGTCTTGATGTGTTTGTTGCCGCGAACTGATTGACCGCGTCTATGGCTTTGCTAATGTATGTACGCGCGTTGCGTCAGGTCGTCGCTGCGCATCCAGGGCGTGCTGGCGGTGGACGCCGGCATGTTCCAGTGCTGCGCGCGCTCGCCCGCCGGCTGCGCCTGCGCAGAGCTGCGGCTGCACGTCACCTCGCCGCCGCCCGGTACTGTCGCTGCTTGATACTCACATTGACAACACCACATCATAACTGATATTGTCGCATAGCATATGCTCACGACTATATCACAATGGGGTAGTCAGAGATAGTAGAGATACATGCAAGGCAAGTTCGCTACTGGGGTCCGAACTGGCGCTCCCCGTTTGAGAAGCAAGCCTGTGTACCACAAGTGACTAATATTGTCATCATCATCATCAAAATTACAAATGACAATAAAATAATGATGGATGGTTGCTATTGTTTATCTATTACATAAAACTACTTATGTACAAAATGAATATTCTAAAGTGTATGTTGGTAATACTGTGTGAATCGGATACTTTCCTAGGTCAGTCATAAATTATGAAATTCTGATTACCAAATAAAGACAGATCTAAAGGTGACAAAAAGGTTTTCTCTTTTCTATTTAACTTATTTATGAATTTTAATAAAGAAAAATGTAATAATAAGTGAAACATTGTTCACCTTTTCGATCTTCTTCTATCGTGTGGATTGTGAGGTGTATTACCAACCCCGACCACCAACCAACCAACCCCCAACCTTTCGATGACGTTACAGGTTGCTTTTTCATAGAAATTCTAAGTACCTACAGTAATTCCATGAGCCGAGGTTCGCGCCCAACTGGGCACCCTCAGGCCTGTTGTCTTAAACGTTGTACCGGGTGAGAGCCTTCAGCGCTCCCCATTTGTCCGGCCAAGTAGTTAATGCCATCTGCGGCAAATCTACAATAAGTCACGTCAAAAAAAAAAAACCAGTAATTCCAGTTTTTTGCATTTAGTAAAAAGTAACTGATTTGACTAGTTGGATGTGTGATGTGTAAAAACCTTTTTTGTTATTTTCCAAAATTATTTTTTCTTTTTTTTTTTCATTTTACATTTACCTTATTATCCAATTTTGATTTGCTTTCTTTTTATTTACGTTTTCGTTTCACCCGCTCCTTTCAGATTCGGACACGAACGACTTTAACTCCACCTCTTATCCCTCCCAGTCGTCCCGTCACTTTCCCCCCACCAACACGTCTTCCCAGGACATTTTCAACAGCCTCATCTCCACCGGCCCGTTGCTCGACCAATCCGACACTGAAGACCTGGACTTTTTAGGGGAGACCTCCTCGGCGTTTACATCCGGACCTGACGTGGAGTACGACGGATATGATAGCTATGACTTTAATGAGGATGATTCTTTCCACGCTGCGGAAGACATGGACCTGGACACGCTCCGGAGGGGGAATACGTCTGCTGTGGGGACGCCGCGGGGGCTGAAGGCGGTGCTGGTGAAGCATCGCTTCGTGACGTTGAGCTGGGACGAGCCTGAGGATAGGGGGGAGGACATCACGGGATATGCTGTCATCTATAAAGTCAAGGGCAGTGAGAGGTCAGTTTACTTACATTTTTTTTTGTTTTTTTTTTTCGTGGTGAAGAAAAACATCGTGAAGAGACCCACATTCCCGAGAAATGCATTTTCTGAGGTATGTGACCTAACCTGTATTGGGCTGGTTTTCCCTTCGCGGGTTGGAGAGTCAGACATGCAGTCGCTTCTGTCAAATCATCAAGTTAGGTAAGCTACCCTGTGGAAAACGGGATAATGCTAGGGAGATGATGATGATTTTTGTTTTTTTTTTTATCTATGAACTAAAATTACCAAAATGTGGTTTCCAAATGGCATAAGAAGTAAATTTTAATTTCATATTCAATAAAGTTTTGTGATTATCCTGAAATACCCTCCGGTTGATTGAGGGGAGGTCTGTGCCCAGCAGTGGGACGTATATAGGCTGTTTATGTTATGTATGATTATCCTGAAAAACAACTTAATTATCTTTTGAAAAATTAACTTACTTTCTTCTTACATAAAAAATTGTAAAGTATTTTTCGTTAACTACATACATAGAATAGAATAGAATAGAATAACTTTATTCCCAAAACAGTGCAGTACAATAGTAGAGAAGATAAAGATAAGTATACAAATCAAAAATACACTGCCAGGGAAAAGGGACTGACTCAGCATGTTGTTGCGAAGAATAGTAGAAATACCACTCTTAGCAACACTGATATTCTGCCAGTACCTAAGTTACGCTTATAAATACTTTGAACTATCGTGCTAACAAAAAGTGTCGGGATTTACTTACAATAAATAAGAAAATAAGCAAATATAATTATGAAAAAATATATGATTTAAGGGATTACGAAAAATATGAAAGTATTAGTCAAAGGTAGATAGTATGCCAAGGGGTTAAAGTATACATAATAGATACGACAAATAAACAGATGTGTAAAATAAAAGCCATAGATAAACAGATAACGAGAGAGATTCATTAACAATATATGACAAGTAGATGTGTATAACATAATTATGAAATAAGTATAAAGTTCAGTTACCGACGTTTTTCTGAATATTAAGAAGATATTCCTTATATTTCACCTTAAAAGTAATTTTGGAAGTAAGCTTCCGAAGGGGCGGTGGAATATCGTTCCAACATTTATTAGATCGGTAACTGAAGCCTCCACGAAAAGCGGCAGTCCTATGTCGCGGCAGATGCATCACTATTGAGCAAGACCTCGCAGATTTGCGCCACAAGAGTTTTTTAAAGAGGTATTGAGGTTCTTGAAACTTAATAATATCGTGCAGTTGACAAGCAAAATATAAACTTAAACGATGATGCATATTTAGCAAATTAGAATTGTTGAGAAAAGGCGTTATATGAGTACGAGGAGGAATCGGAAAACAAAAACGTGCACAGGCATTCTGAACACGCTGAATGATTTTTTCAGATTTTCCATATAAACAAGGCCCGTATACAGTGAAACCGAAGTTCAACTTTGACAAAATCAGTGTTTCACAGAGCATAATTCTTATATCCGTGTTGACAAATGGTCTGATTTGGTACAAAACTTTTAGCCTATAAAAACAATTTCGTGCCACTTCGACCACATGACTATGAAATCTCAACTGTGAATCGAAATTTAAACCGAGATTGCGTGCCTCGGATACGTGATCAAGAGATGTACCCTTTATTGATACATTAGGCTTTGCAGCTTCTATAATACTAGTTTGTTGCTTTGTACCTATAATCATAAATTTGGACTTGGTGGCATTTAAAACCAGGCAGTTTTTTTGGCTCCAACTAAATATTCTGTCCAGATCCTGATTAAGAGATTCAATGGCTCCATCAACGTTATCACTTCCAACCGGGATGTAAACTTGTAGATCATCCGCGTAAATGTGGTATTTACTATTTTTAATACAATCTGTAATGTCAGAACTATAAATAATAAAGAGTAACGGGCCCAAAATAGATCCCTGCGGAACTCCACGTTTAACGATTTGAGAGACAGACGTTAACGAGTTACCATCGGGCTTTCGTACCACAACTTTTTGATAACGTTCGTCTAAATAGCTGCTAAACCACCTGAGTGATGTGGACTCGAAACCATAGTAAGCCAGTTTCGATATCAATAACGACGTGTTAATTGAATCAAACGCCCTCGAAAAATCGAGGAGTACCAAGATCGAACTTTTTCCTGAGTCCAGGTGATGCAACAGGTTATCGACTACATCAAGGAGGGCTGTCGTGGTGCTACGTTTTGATCGAAACCCAGACTGAAGCTCTGGAAGAATTTTGGAAGAAATACAGTATTTATAGACTTGATCGTAGACTATTCTTTCTATAATTTTGGACAAAAATGGCAAAATACTGATAGGGCGCAAATCTTTGATTTCTGTCACATTCGATTTTTTGGGTAATGGATGAACTATTGCATTTTTCCATTGATTAGGGAAAATGCCTCTCAAGATTGATTTATTGATGATAGCTGTAATTGCACCGAGCGAATGTGGTAAAGTTAAAATAAACATATCTTTGGAGATGCCATCTTGTCCAGTAGCGTTAGACTTAATTTTAAAAATCGCTTTAGCCACCACATTTTCATGCACTGGACTAAGGTTAAAAGTGGAATTACTGTGCTTATGAAACTCATAATATGTCATATTAGATATATCAGTCCTATCATTACCTGGTACGTTAAGAAAATGTCTATTAATGGCATCTGGGTTATCAAAACAAGCCGGCAGATCAGTTGTATTTTTAAAATTTGGTAAAACAGATGATTTCAAGTTTTTCCAGAGAGTTTTTCCATTTTTAACGTTCCTATTAACCAACTCATTAAAAAATGCAGATTTTTCGGCAAATGTGTTAGTGATAACTAAATGTCTTAAAGATTTATAATATTCTTTATCGTTTTCATTGCCTGTTGATTTCGCTTTGGTATGAGCTTCGTCTCGCAGTTTCCTGAGGTACCTTATATTACTAGTAAACCATGGCAACTTTTTCCCCGAGATACTCATACGCCTCTCCGGTGCAAAGACGTCAAATAATTGTAGGATACAGTTATGGAATTGGCTTACCATGTCATTCACGTCCTCCAGACGAGATATGCTTGACCAATCTACCTGACTACAAGCAGACTCAAACAAAGCCATATTCATAGATTTAAGTGGACGTTGTACAATCATTTGAGGTTTCAATTTCTTTCTCTTAATTTTAAATTCAGTAAAAACTGTAGCATGGGCTCCAAGTTCCGGTATATGATTAACCTTCGTATCCAAAGTAACAGCGTCTGTTAGAATTAAATCTATGAGTGTCGCGCTATGATCAGTAAAATGTGTAGCGTGTTTTACGTAGTTTTTTAAGTCGGAGTAGCGTAAAAACTGATTAAAAGCAACAGTGTCACTATCAGATATCTTCAGAAGATCGATGTTAAAATCTCCCATGAGCACTACGTAGTCGTGGTTATTAAACGAAGATAACGAGTCAGTCAAAGAGTCCAAAAGTTTACTAACGCCTACCCATTGCGGTCTATAGGCGGTACCAACAAGAAAACGCGTTTTATTAACAGAAAAGGAGATCCACATCTGCTCGACTTCGATGTTAATTGTTGGGTGTGGGCATGAGCGAATCGATAAATCAAGCCTACTGTAAAAACCTACACCTCCACCTCGTGTTCTAAGAAGTCCTCGTGGACGTGGTGAGTGACGCAAGCGATATCCGTCTACAGATGGAGCACAGAAGTCATTGTCACCATTCAACCACGTTTCATTAATAGCCAGGATGTCCGGCTTCTCTCTCAATAACATAGCCTGAAACTCGTCCTGTTTAGTCGCTAAGGAGCCTGCATTAAAAAGACCTAACTTAAGGTAAACATTTTTAACCATCATTATTAAATATTATTAAAATAAATATAAATATACCTGCAATAAATAAATGATCCACAGAATAAAATATGCATAATACATTTAGTGTACACGTTAACAAAATGTATAATATATATGTACCTATGTATAAATTATTATATTATATAAAGCTACAAACCCACTGACTGACTGACTGACTGACTGACTGACTCACTGACTCACTGACAGGGTTGTTCTCCCAGAAGGAGCGCCGGGGGGTAAAAATGATGTATGGGAGATGTGATCACGATCTTCCGATGAGTATGGGAAAACTTCCAGATCTTGGAAAACTGCTCCGCATCAGGGAGACACCCTACAGTCTGGCAAAACTATCGCACCTGGAACGATTCTTTTTTCACGAAACCTATTAAAATCTTGGTCAAATTCTATCGTGGGTGAAAAAAAATCAAAATGGCGGAAAAACAAGATGGCCGCCATACAAAATTTTGTTTTTCTAGAAAATGTCTCGGGGGTAAAAACTGTGTATGGGGATGTAATCGGAGTGTCTTGTCAAGAACGGAAAATGTTCTCAATCTTCAAAAACTGCTCCGCATCAGGGAGACACCCTACGGCCTGGCAAAACTATAGCACCTAGAACTTTTTGGTTTTCACAAGACATATTTAAACCTTGGTCAAATTCAATTGGCAGTGAAAAAAAAACAAAATGGCGGAAAAACAAGATGGCCGCCATACAAAATTTTCGTTTTTCCTGAAAATGCCTCGAGGGTAAAAATGATGTATAGGAATGTGATCGGAACGTCATGTCGAGTATGAAAATATGTCTGGGTTTTCGATAGCTGCTCCGCATCAGGGAAACACCCTACGGCCTGGCGAAACTATAAAACCTGGAGCAATTTTTCTTTCGCGAAACATATTTAAATCTTGGTCAAATTTTATCACCGGTGAAAAAAAAACAAAATGGCGGAAAAACAAGATGGCCGCCATACAAAATTTTGTTTTTCTAAAAAAATTCCTCAAGGTCAAAAAATATGTATAGGGGTGTGATCGGAACGTCATCTTGGAAAACTGCTCCGCATCAGGGGTCACCCTACGGCCTAGCGAAACTATCGCATCTGGACCTTTTTTGTTTTCACAAAAACTATTTAAATCTTCGTCAAATTTTATCACCGGTGAAAAAAAAACAAAATGGCGGAAAAACAAGATGGCCGCCATACAAAATTTTGTTTTTCTAGAAAATTCCTCAAGGTCAAAAAATATGTATAGGGGTGTGATCGGAACGTCATCTTGGAAAACTGCTCCGCATCAGGGGTCACCCTACGGCCTAGCGAAACTATCGCATCTGGACCTTTTTTGTTTTCACAAAAACTATTTAAATCTTCGTCAAATTTTATCGCCGGTGAAAAAAAAAACAAAATGGCGGAAAAACAAGATGGCCGCCATACATAATTTTGTTTTTCTAGAAAATTCCTCAAGGTCAAAAAATATGTATAGGGGTGTGATCGGAACGTCATCTTGGAAAACTGCTCCGCATCAGGGGTCACCCTACGGCCTGGCAAAACTATTGCACCTAGAACTTTTTTGATTTCACGAGACTTATTCAAGTCTTGGTCAAATTCTATCGCGGTAAAAAAATGGCGGGAAAACAAGACACGCGAGCAGCTTGCTGCGAGCGAACCACGCGAAATCTAGTTATTATATTATATTATATATAGCTACAAACCCACTGACTGACTGACTGACTGACATAGTTGTTCTCCCAGAAGGAGCGTCGGGGGGTCAAAATGATGTATGGGGGGTATGATCGGGACCTCCCGGTGAGTATGGGAAAACTTCCAGATCTTGGAAAACTGCTCCGCATCAGGGACACACCCTACAGTCTGGCGAAACTATCACACCTGGGACGATTCTTTTTTCGCAAAACCTATTTAATTCCTGGTCAAATTCAATTGTGGGTCAAAAAAAATCAAAATGGCGGAAAAACAAGATGGCCGCCATACTAAATTTTGTTTTTCCAGAAAATGTCTCGGGAGCAAAAACAATGTATGGTAGCGTAATCGAAAGGTCATTTTGAGTATGTAAATACTTCTTGATCTTCAGGAACTGCTCCGCATCAGGGAGGCACCCTACGGCCTGGCGAAACTATCACATCTGGATCAATTTTTTTTTCGCAGGATGTATTTAAATCTTGGTCAAATCTATTCGCCGACGAAAAAAAGTCAAAATGGCGGAAAAACAAGATGGCCGCCATACAAAATTTTGGTTTTTCCCGAAAATGCCTCGGGGTTAAAAATGATGTATGAGGAATGTGATCGAAACGTCATGTTGAGTACGAGTATACTTCAAGGTTTTCGAAAACTGCTCCGCATCAGGGAGACACCCTACGGCCTGGCGAAACTATCGCACCTAGAACATTTTTGTTTTCACGATACCTATTTAAATCTTTGTCAAATTTTATCGCCGGTCAAAAAAAAACAAAATGGCCGAAAATCAAGATGGCCGCCATACAAATTTTTCGTTTTTCCTGAAAATGCGTCAGGGATAAAAAATATGTATAAAGGTTTTGATCGGAACGTCATGTAGAGTACGAGTATACTTCAAGGTTTTCGAAAACTGCTCCGCATCAGGCAGACACCCTACGGCCTGGCGAAACTATCGCACCTAGAACATTTCTGTTTTCACGAAACCTATTTAAATCTTGGTCAAATTTTATCGCCGGTGAAAAAAAAAACAAAATGGCCGAAAACAAGATGGCCGCCATATAAATTTTTGTTTTTTCAGAAAATGTCTCGGGTGTAAAAAATATGTATAGGGGTGTGATCGGAACGTCATCTCGGAAAACTGCTCCGCATCAGGGAGACACCCTTCGGCCTGGCAAAACTATAGCAGCTAGAACTTTTTGATTTCACGAGACCTATTTTAGTCTTGGTCAAATTCTATCGCGGTAAAAAAATGGCGGGAAAACAAGACACGCGAGCAGCTTGCTGCGAGCGAACCACGCGACATCTAGTATATATATAAATCTGTAAATATAGTTAATATACATACATAAACTCACGCCCGTAATCCCAAATGGGGATGGGTTTTTCGTTAACTATTGTGTACATAATGCCAATGTTATCTTTAGACATATAATAAAGAATAATACTACGTATAGAACGGTAACTCCCCGCCCCGCACTAATTCGTATCAGGCACCGACCTCACCCCCTCTGGGTCTTATATTCAATTCTTAAATGGTCGTAAGCTGGCTAAGGAGTAAAGAGGATAATAAAAATAAAGTTGCTGTCTACTGTTAATACGAGTTTTTCTTTTCACCTTAGTGTCAAAACATTGCTTCAATGCACTTTTATCTTGTATTTGCTCATTATTATTCGTATTATTCGCGTTCACACAAGAATAATTATTGTCCGCCGCCATTATGCAAAACATAAACAAAGCGACACCAGCGCCACTACCGGTGGATAATGTTACTATTTTACGATATGATCGCTAACGTTTGGCCATATCATGAAGTAATCATGCATTTAGTTGGTCATATCGTTAAACCTTTTGTGTTCATTGATCTGGCCAAACCACATCATGATGTGGCCAACGAATGTTGTTCTATTTCATGAAATACGACCATTTCATGAAATGGTCGATCATTTCATGAAATGATCAATTCTATGATATGGCCACGATATATACACTTTGGTACCATGTCACATTAACTTTTTTGACAAATTGAACTGTAAGTCTCACTAAATGTCAAATATGTTAGTGCGATAGAGTCCTATAGTGGGTACATTATATTGCTCATGACTGTACACGTTAGGCGCAATACGGTAAGTACTACGACACTTATAACTAACCTAACCATGTATCTCCTCCGTGCTTCAGAGAGCGTGTGTCGCGCGGCGCAGGCGCCAAGCGTGAGATGAACGTGCCCTCGCTGCAGCCTAACACGACCTACCAGTTCCAGGTGCTGGCCTACACGCAGCACCACGCCTCGCTGCCCACGGAGGTAGGCAGAAACCTATACTATTCATAAGCCCCCGGTTTTATCCCAACCAGCGTAGTCAGAGGTACCAGGGTAGAGGAACTAAGTACCTGTAAGGAGGCTTGCTAGTGGCAGCTTGGTAGTGCAAGTGAAACGATCGATGTTGAGGAGAGGAATGAATATTTTATTAAAACCTTTGTCATATTTATACAATTTTCGTACATAAAACGTTAGCTGTGGTAGGTAGAAAAATAGTTACAATATTGAGGGTAGTTTCGCACACTATAAAATGATGCGCATTGTTGGTGTTCACGCAGTCGTAGGCAAATCGGCTCGCAGGACGCTTCGATGATGATGATGATGATGTATGCTGCCACATACACACATCTCACTGAGCATTCTGTTAGACCAACGTGATGGGTGGTCTATAATGGTCGAGCCAACTGTGTTAGTGGAAACTGAATGCAAAATGAAATGAATGCATTGGTGCAAGTTCGATACCGGGGTCTGAACCGGAAGTCAGAAGTTTTCTGTGATTTGACACACGAGTGATTTTTTTTTTGTTTTCCCCAAAGGGTAAGGCAAAGGGAACTATGCCCATACAGCCATGTCTTACGTATTTTTTTTCTTGATGACTAATGAAATGATGAAAGGTGATGATGATGAAACCTAAGCTCCCACCCTCGGAGTATACTCCTACTCCGAACCCCAAACGAATTAACTCAAAAGTCCGCATAAACTTTCGAGTTATGAAGCGGCTTCCTGGTACGAAGCGAAAATAGGCAGGTACACTTTGTTTATTGAATACTCCGATATAATAACACTCGCGAATGTCTTCCGAGTAACTTAATGCGATCATTAACTACAAAACACCACTTCGTATTAATTATTTAGATTATTCAATGAAGAAAGCAACTGTCCCGTTCCCGTTTCCCGCCAAAAAGCCTTGACATACGAGTGAATATAATTGTCTTCCGTGGCAGGTGCTGGAGGTGACAACTCCCGAGGAGGAGCTGACGTACGGGCCGCCGGGCAACGTCCGCGCCGAGCCCACCGGGCCGCACTCCATCCGGGTCACGTGGACCGCGCCGCCCGCCCTGCACCCGCCCACCAAGTACAGCGTCTACTACACCGAGGTGAGGGGGGGGGGGCGGCAAAAGAACACTTGCAGCAAGAGAATACATTGACCTTCTTTTTTGCGAGTCGATGGCGATTATTTCATCATCATCAGCCGTATGACGCCCATTGCTGGGCATAGGCCTCCCCCAAGGATCTCCACGACGATCGGTCCTGCGCTGCCCGCATCCAGCGGCTTCCCGCGACCTTCACCGATTATTTATTTGTACACAATAAAACGGACACAAGAAATATACAAAGAAAACAGATAGTACAGGCCAGCTTATCTCTAAACAAAGAGATTTCTTCCAGCTGAAAAAAAGAAAAGAAACCATGAAACAGACAGACTAGGGCCCTGTGCTGGGAGGTTTTCTGGCCACGTCTTTCCCTCATCGTTACAGATTCCGATGTGGTAGTAGTTTTACAACTAGTTACATAGTATGTAATTTAATTTTTTGACGTTCAAAAAGCGCTAACTTTGTAAGCCAATTTTGAAAAATAAATATTTTTGAACATTTTTGAATTCTGACCGACGTGACAAAAGAGACATGACCTCAACAAGTTTATCCATGATAATTACGTTGAATAAATGATTCTGATTTGTGTTTTACTCGGTGTGTAAACAAATTCGAAAAAGGAACGTCTCATCCGCCGTAAACTACTGCAGCTTGTCACAGCCTGTATAGCCGGGGAGAAGAAGCTGCAAGAAAAACCTCGGCACAGGGCTCTAGACTTTTATAATAAAGACATAAAATATTGTTATACAACTTAGTAATTTGGCTGCGTAATATCCGTTCCCAGAAAGTAATATTTCTATCTGCTAGAAAGAGACGGCTATGGTTATTATAGGATGTTATTATTAGTGTAGCACGCTCTCGGTTTTCGCGCAATCTGTGGAGAGTGAAATCCGTTAAATGAGAATTGGTTGTTACCTTCGGCAGGCCGAGACGGGCCGCGAGCAGGTGCAGTGGATCGACGCGGAGCCGGGCGTTGGGCCGCTGGGCGCCAGTGTGGCGGGCGTGCGCGCCGCCGCGCTGTACTGGCTGCGCGTGGCGGCGGCGGGCGGCGCGCCCAGCCAAGAGCTGCGCGTGCGCACGCCCAGCGACGCGCCCGCCGCGCCGCCCGGGAACGTCAGCGCCGTGGCCAGCGGCGCCAGCGTCAGTATACCTTGCATTACTTGCGCTTGCAGGTGCTCACTGTCAGGCCGACTGATGGTGGTGAGCCGTATCGCTGCCTATAATGATCGAGTTAACTGTGTTCTCTGCGATCACCTATAATTGCAGATATATTTATCAGTTTTAATAATTACATCTAAAAATATGTAAATTGGTTCCAGTCGATCCTGGTCCGCTGGGAGGCGCCCCCCGCCCGCACGCACCGCGGCGCCCTCACCGGGTACAAGCTGCGGTACCGCGCGCTGCCCGCCCCCGCCGGCGGGGCCGCCGCGGGGGGCGCGGGAGGGCGCAGGAAGGCGGACTCGCTCACCACGCCCGCGGACGCCCGCCGGGCCGAGCTGAGGGGGCTCGACACCGGGACCACCTACCAGGTGAGATGACCCACGAGATACACCCTCCTATGATGTGGCACATAGTGTTGATAGTTACAGGTTCCTGCATGGACCATCCAAGGTCAAAAAAAAAATGAATAAAGAGAATCTCTAAAGCTCATTCTTTGACTTGTTTTAGATCAAAAATAAGGTAGTTACAACATTCGCCTTCTCTGTAATGTGTAATGTAAAAGATAGTTTGGTCTTATTTCAGGACGCCACACAAATAGAATAATACAAACACTACATACTTGTAAACACACATAAGATTGGTATAAAATAAAAAATAAAAATGCCAGGTAATAAGTACTCCGACAACACTATCTATATTACACTATAAATTTTTAGTTATGATTTTCCAGTAAATTAATATTGTAATTGTGGCGGACCCAACTAGCTTACCAGCTAGTTCCGCCCACATGCAACAGATGGCGCCACCAACCAATAATGCAGTCCTGAAACGCGCTATCGAAGTTTACACAGAGAGACGCATATATACAACTTCCAATGTCTTCCGTCCCCATGATTCCTCTGTCATCTTTACGGGCAATGATTCCTACAGATCCGAGTGTGCGCCATCAACGCCAACGGCTCGGGCCCCTTCAGCGAGTGGGTGTCGGCCACCACGCAGCAGCAGCAGCTGGACGAGACGCAGGTGCCGCCGCCGCCGCCGCCGCTCACCAGTACGTATGCCAGAGGATCCATCCTTTCCTGACCGTATTCGCCCACAGCGACTCGACAACTAATGAAAGCGTCGTTCGTGTCAGAGGATAAGACATGGATGACAATGATCTTCTTCGGTCGTGCTTATGCCCTGTGGTCCAATGGCTGAGTGTTGCGCTTACGAGCCAGATGTCCCGAGTTCGAAATAGTTTGAATCCCGATGGGGACAAATCATAAAACTCGCTTTGTGATCTCTAGTTTGGTTGGGACATTACAGGCTGACCACCTGATTTTCCAAAAGTAAGGTGATCTGTGTTTCGGAACGCACGTTAAGCTGTTGGTCCCGGTTACTACTTACTGATGTAAGTAAGTAGTCGTTACATGAGCCATGTCAGGGGCCTTTCGCGGCTCAATAGTAACACCAGGGTTGATGAGATCGGTCACAACACATACGAGAGAAGAAGGGGATGGAGGGGAGAGGGGGGGATAAGAATTCCGCACGCGCGAACCCCTAAACTGGCAAGCGGTCGCCATATTAGGGACGCACGTCGAGGAGGCAAGTAAAACCAGCAAATGCATGATTAATACTGATTATATTGAATTCATAATTCAATTATTCGCCTTAAAAATGGTAGGTACAGTTTGCAGATGGTCAGCATTTAGCATTAGGTCAACATTTTTAGTTATGAAAATTATAACATGCAAATAATAATGACAAGAAGATATTAAATTATTAAACTCAAACAAATTAACGAATATAACAATTATTCTTTCAAAATCAAAAAGTCATTCATTACAAAACAATACAGAAAAACAATGTCATAGAATAAAATCGATAAAATAATAATAATTGACCGACATTATCGATATCAACCGATCTTAGTTCGGTCTTATTGAAAGATCATTACATAGATTATTAGTCATACTTAATAGCTACACTTACTACACTACAGTTGAGGTAAACTAAAACTTAAGAATCTAAAGCTAAGTATATAAGAGTATTAATGGCGATATCTTCTTTTAAGTATATATATATATATATATATATATATATATATATATATATATATATATATATATATATATATATATATCCATCCAGCCGTATTCGGCCATGGCGACAAGTCTCCAATCTAGGAACGCCTAAGATGCGCTCTTATATGGCTGACGTAACCGATCTTAGCAGCGAATGCAGCCATAACTTACAACTATATCGGAGGTGTGCTGACGTGCAGTGAATGTTCTTTTAAGTACTAGTAAGGTTAATAAATATAAATAAGATCAAAAAATATTATCTAATCTTAAAAACAGCAGTACATAAATAAATAAACAAATCAAATTCACTTATTCCTAATCAAGTTAGGGATCTCAAAGTGATTCACCTCAACATTTGTAAACTATCAAAATGTTAACCGTCATTTCCGTGTTAGCCCGAGCAGGTCGCGACTGGATCTCGGTGTGGTGGAGCTCGGAGACGGAGTCGGCGGCGGTGCTGGTGCGCGGCTACTGGCTCGGCTGGGGGCTCGGCGTGCCCGACGACCGCAGCAAGCAGCTGCCGGCGCACATACACTCGCACGTCATACGCGGCCTTGGTGAGCGACACGTACCCTTATACACACACACCCTCATACACACACACACACACCCTCATACACACACACACCCTCATACACACACACCCTCATACACACACACACACCCTCATACACACACACCCTCATACACACACACCCTCATACACACACACACACCCTCATACACACACACACACCCTCATACACACACACACCCTCATACACACACACCCTCATACACACACACACACACACCCTCATACACACACACACACCCTCATACACACACACACACACCCTCATACACACACACCCTCATACACACACACACCCTCATACACACACACACCCTCATACACACACACACCCTCATACACACACACACACCCTCATACACACACACCCTCATACACACACACACACCCTCATACACACACACACCCTCATACACACACACACACCCTCATACACACACACACACCCTCATACACACACACACACACACACTCTCATACACACACACACACACCCTCATACACACACACCCTCATACACACACACACACCCTCATACACACACACCCTCATACACACACACACACCCTCATACACACACACCCTCATACACACACACACCCTCATACACACACACCCTCATACACACACACACCCTCATACACACACACACACCCTCATACACACACACACACCCTCATACACACACACCCTCATACACACACACACCCTCATACACACACACACCCTCATACACACACACACACACACCCTCATACACACACACACACACCCTCGTACACACACACACACACACACCCTCATACACACACACACACACCCTCATACACACACACCCTCATACACACACACACACACCCTCATACACACACACCCTCATACACACACACCCTCATACACACACACCCTCATACACACACACCCTCATACACACACACACACACCCTCATACACACACACCCTCATACACACACACCCTCATACACACACACCCTCATACACACACACCCTCATACACACACACCCTCATACACACACACCCTCATACACACACACGCACGCACACGCACAAACACACACACACACACAGTGATTTGTGTTGTTAACTAATATGTGAGTCTGTTTATTAGTTAGTTTCAAGCTGTATTGAGTAGATCATTGAAGACAGAAAGTTTTATTATTTTCGTACGCCATTAAAACAAATACATCACGACTGTTTTAGATTTACACAAGACAAAAAACGCTAAGTAAAAAAATTACGAGGTACTTACTTAATATGTACGTATGTATGAGCCATGTGTGGTGGCGTAACATAAATATTTCCTTCCAGAATCGAACTCTGAGTACGTGATATCGCTCCGGGCGAGCAACGCGCTAGGCCTGGGCCCGGCGGTGTACGCCACCGTGAGGACGAAGCCGGCGGCGGCCGAGGGGGACGAGGAGGAGGAGGACGAGGGGGAGGGGGACGAGGATGAGGAGGACGAGGAGGAGGGCGCGCCGCCGCTCATACCGCCCGTCGGGCTCAAGGTGCGGTGGGGGGACGGTTGACCGACGTGCTTGACGATAGTATATATCAACCGGGGTCGTTGCACGAAGGTTAAAAAGGCCAGGTTAAAGCAGTTCATCCAAAAATCAATATTTTTTACCATTTTAGATTAATTGTGAGCTTACCCCCTGAACTTCAGGAAGGAGTTATGTTGGCTTACATACCCAACATAGCACACATAATGGAATCTTATTATTAAATATATAGGTATTTTAGCAATATACCACGTGATATCAATTTATTGTCGCGGACGTCGTGCTAGAGCGACACGGCGCCTCTAGAAAGGGACAGAGCGAGGCAGTACTGTTAGAGTAGGATAGCAAATGTAGATGTACGCACTGACTAGCTAGTTGCGAATTCAAAAATAGTACTTAAGGTGGGTGATTGCGCCGAATAAACGCGCATGGAATTCGAAACGAATTTTTCAATTGATCCAAGATCCTGATCCTGAACATATAGTCCACAACAATTATTATTCTTTATTAATAATAACCCACCAATCTGCGGTGGAGTATGCTCCATACGCCCTTCGGTTGATTGAGGGGAGGCCTGTGCCCAGCAGTGGGACGTCTGTGTTTATGTATGCAATAAAATGTTTTGTTTATGTATTCATTCATTACGTATGTCGTAGGTGATAATGCTGAGCGGCACGACGGCGGTGGTGTACTGGACCGACCCCACGCTGCCCAAAGGACAGGCGAGTACATATTTTAAATAAGTTTAGGACCTCCACCAACCCGCAGTGAAGCAGCGTGGTGGAGTATGCTCCATACCCTGAGCGAGGGGAGCCTATGCCCAGTACCAGGATGTACAGTGTACACAGGGTGTTAGTGACATCGTAACGAATACTGAGGGGGATGATTCAGACCATGGTTCTGAGTTGATATCAAGTGGAATTTTCCGTCGCAAAATTCATGACATTTTTATTATTTTAAATTATATACTTTTGTCCTGGAAAATTCCACTTGATATTAACTCAGAATAATGAGCTGAATCACTCCCCACAGTATCAGTTACGATGTCACTTACACCTCGTACAAGTGCGTATGGGTGTTAGTGACACCGTAATACGGAGGGGGATGATTCAGACCATGATTGTGAGATGGAATTTCCTGTCGGAAAATTCATAAAAAATTTAGTTGCTGTTTTATTACTTTCAGTTCGAACTTTTACGCCGGAAAATTCCACTTGATATCAACTCAGAATCATGGTCTGAATCATCCCTCAAAGTTTTCGTTACGATGTCACTATCACCTTGTATATGCTTTTGCCAGTATATTGTTTTTTGATATAATTATGTACCCGAGTAATGAGAAAAAAGGTAATTATCACGTTTAAACCGAACAACGCCATCTATATTGTTTTTGGTGACCGCAGCTTGGAAAGACCTACATTACTTCAATGTGGTTTTTTAGACCCTCTGGTAGTCGCCTCTGTAAGAACCGGCTCCCCGATTAACAAGACATCATCATCTCCTAGCATTATCTCGTTTTCCACAGGGTCCGCTTACCTAACCTGAAGATTTGACAGGTCTGGTTTTTTACAGAAGCCACTGCCTGTCTGACCTTCCAACCCGCGAAGGGAAAAAGCGCATCTCGCCATCAAACGTAACAGTTTGGCGGGTTAAAATTGTAATAAATAAAATTGAACTTACCAATTTAATAATAAATTTAAAAAAACCAGCTCAATACAATTTAGGTCACATACCTCCGAAAATACATTTATCGGGTGGGTTTCCTCACGATGTTTTCCTTCACCCCTCACGATGTTTTCCTTCACCGCTGAGCACGTGATAATCGTTTATGATCCAGACATGAATTCGAAAACAAATTCGACAATTATTTGTTTAGGCCTGTGTTGGATTTGGTCGAAGCGTTGTACAGTCATGAGCAATATAACGTACCCACTTTAGGACTCTGTCGCACTAACATATTTGACATTTAGTGAGACTTACAGTTCAATTTGTCAAAGAAGTTAATGTGACATGGTACCATATTATTGCTCGTGACCGTAGCAACTGGGCTACACGGCTCCCCTAACACGCCACTCGCTAATACGTGATGCTGCGCAGACGGCGACGGACGGGCGCCGCTACGTGGTCCGCTGGGCGGCGGCGGGCGCGCGGCCGCGCTCCTACAACGCCAGCGACCTCAACTGCATGCTGGACGACCTGCGGCCCTTCACCACCTACGAGTTCGCCGTCAAGCTCATCAAGGGTCGGTACATTGGCGACAACGCCCCATTGAAATTCGCTATTTACCTTTTAACAAACACAGTTCTTAAACAGAAACTTTGAAAAAAGGTTATTGATTATTTAGAAGATATGAAGGAATGGGATTAACTGTCTGGGAACCGATATTAAGCAGCCAAATTAACAAGAACGTCTAGGTCCCTGTGCCGAGGTTCTTCTTGCAGCTACTTTTCCCCGGCTATACAGGTTGTGAGAAGCTGCATTAGATTTAGACGCATGAGACGTTCGTTATGTAAAAATTGATTGAGGCGACGCCTGCGCGCAGCAGTAGAACGAATATAGTATACTATTGATTATATTATGTTTAAGTTATATTTTTGAATAAAAATTGTTTTTTTTCTGACCAAGTAGATAATGCCATCTGCGGCAAATCTACAATAAGTCAAAAAAATAAATCGATTTCCTGAATTTACCGGAACCTGCTATTCGCGTTGAAATTGCCTGTAGATATGAACACAGTTGTGCTCGTCCCCAGGCGGGCGCGAGTCGGCGTGGTCGATGCTGGTGTCCAACACGACCCTGGAGGCAGCTCCGGGCTCCGCCCCCCGCGAGCTGCGCGTGTCCGCAGCCGCGCCCCCCGCCCGGGCCGTGGACCTCACCTGGGCGCCGCCCAGCAAGCCCAACGGGATCATCACTGGTATGCACCATTTATCTGGACGCAGAAGGAACTGCCCCCCGTGTAATCCTGGAATGCACGGGAGTGTCAGCACAACGGGTAAAATCCTCAAAGGAATGGGGTCGCTCCGCGAAGCCTGTGAGAATCCCAGGAGGCTTCTGACCTTCTGGAAGGAGTTAGGTTGGCTTACGTAGTCAACAATTACACGCATAATGGGCCATCTTAGAGTCTAAATGCGGAAAACAGAGCCCACTAACATAACATAATAACCATTTATTATCAGAAAGATACATTGGCCCCAATACCTGCAGACACCTCATTTTATTTTAAGTTATACCTGTCATTTTCATATCCACTGAAAAGGAAAAGGACAGATGATTGACGGCTGTTAATTTTAAAATGAATGAACTAATTACCCGGTAGAATCAAATAGTTTTTTTTTCTTCTGGCTTTCGCGGCTAGCGATGTAATCAAATAGTTGTCTCGCTGGTATGCAAACCGTTTGACGTGTGCTGTCAATTTACTTCTGTCGGGTTATTGGCCGAAATTTACGTGTGTTTCTTAAATGAAATGGTATGTACTGAAATCAGCACCACTATCTTTTATGATATTTTTTAATTCTACCTACATATTTTTGTTATCATCAGTTAGGGGACTTTTATCGGGGTAATATTCGAGAAATTCGCCAAACGTTGACTTCTTACAATATTGACTTCTATTCAACAAGTTTCTCCTTACAACTCAAGTAAATGTGGTGGTTCTGAAGCGTCTGGGTCTCCGAGTCAAACTCGCGCGAGTTTGGCATGTTTTTGAAACAAAATTCCATAGAATTCTGAAAATTAGAATAGAAGAATAGAATAGAAATTGTTTATTATAAAAGGACGCCACACACAAAGACAAGACAATAACATCACTTAAAATTATTCACAAAACAATTACAAAAAGCATAGGAGGATGTTAGTTACAATGATCATAAGGTGGTGGTGGACGTCCTGAGATAAAAGGGCCTCACTCAGCACAAGTCGTGGCGTGAACCACGACGCTGGTATTATGTGGACCCTGTTATCATTATTAATATTATTAACTAGCTTTTGCCCGCGACTTCGTCCGCGTGGCGTGTTATAAAAGAGAGATCTTTGTGTGTGTGGGAGTGCATATCAAATTTCAAGCATCTAACTAATGCAGTTTAGATTTCTTTATCCATTTTTTCCCCCGCTAAACTTTATATTAACTAAGGTATGCATGCATGCTAGATTGAAAACATCTATCTTACGCGGTTTCGATTTTTTCATACAAATGTTTCTTCCCGCTAACTCCCGTTTCCGTGAGAATTTTGCAATATCCTGTTGCAACTAAGCTTTAATTTAACCAAGGTACCTGCATGCCAAATTTCAAGCGTCTAACTTAAGCGGTTTAGATTTTTCATACAAAAGGATTTTCCCGTTAATTCCCGTTCCCGTGGGAATTCCGAGAATTCCTTTCTTAGTGCACCTCTGCGGTACCTAAGCTACGTCCCTTCCAAATTTCAAGTGCCCACATTTAGCCGTTTAGGCTGTGCTTTGATATATCAGTCAGTCAGTTTCTCCTTTTATATATTTAGATAAATTCAAATCGTAATAACTCTATTCTCCGTTCGCAGGCTACGTGGTAATGTACGCGATAACCCGCAGCGGGGCCGCGGCGGGCACCGAGGAGTGGACCGCGGTGGCCGTGCCGGGCGAGCGGGCCCGGGCCAGGGTGGACCGCCTGCGGCCGCGGACCACCTACAGCTTCAAGATACAGGCGCGGAACAGCAAGGGGCTCGGCCCCTTCACACCCGCGCACACCTACACCACTGCTATGGGTGAGCGTCGGACCATCTAATATACTGCGGCACGCTGGGTGGTGAGGATGGTATCCCGACGTGCCGGCAGAGTAGAGGAATGATGGGTGATGACGATGACAAAATAACTTATAAACTTCAGCAGGAACATATACAGTTAATAATAACACTTCACAAACAAATTCAGAATTAGAGAGCTCGGTGAGAGTTAAACAGTATAATATTTTTATGTTGTTCTTATGAAGGTCGGGGATGCAATGAGTCAAAAGAGTGTAAAATGAAAGGAAATGCGGGAATGGAATGAGAATTTCGTAATTTAAAATGATTGACGGTCAGAACGAAAGGCCAGTATGTGCAGAGTTTGTACTCTGCTACAATACTATTGCTATGGACATAGAATAGTCAAAATCAAAATATTTTATTTGCTTTAAACAATACATCAAACATATGACCGATATTGGGACGTCCTAGTAATAGGTATCAGAGGGTATTTGAACAGAAACACAGAAATAAGTTAAAAAAATAACTGTCTGTTTATTCGATTCTAAGTTGCTTAGTCAACCGCTCGTTCAAGACTGCCCGCCAACGCATTTCCTCCTTTCCACCGCGCCGCCATGATGGATTTGGTGGGGATGGAAATACGATGTCTGACATTTTCATACTTTTATAATAAGTACTTACAGCAATAAAATAGGTTTATACTTTTTATATATTCGAAAATAGAAGTACATTTTATAGTTATTGGGAAATCATTTTATAATCATCTTACACTAGTAAGCCTCATGTAAAGATCAGTGTCGGGAAGCTCCGCTCTTCCTAATTGCTATTACAATTTTGATAGTACTTATACGTATATGTATTTATTTCTTTTAACGATACTAATTATAATTTTAGAGAAATACTTATGAGATAACGTGTGTGTATGTGTGTTCTACGTATAGAACGGCAACTCTCCGCTCCCCACCAGCGGCTGAGCTAGGTTTACCTCACCCCCTCGGTCTTACTTTAGTCTTCAATTGTATGGCGTCAGACGTCACACACACAGATGCGCGTGTACGATAACGTCAATGTGTAGTGTCTGTGTAAAACGAGGTGGTTTGTATGAAGTGTCCGGGGTGTGCTATGGGTGTAGAAACACTTACCACTGCTTTGGGTGAGCTTTGGCCATATACATTTCTGTTATGCATGAAGTGTTGGACCACCTACACCGATGCTGAGGATGAGTTGTTTTTGGTGAGTCCAGATTGGGAATCACTAGTGTTTGAATGGGTAATAACTATAGTGTTTTAAGAAAAAATAGTTGTAACTTTTTTCATAATTGTAATACAAGATTTCTGAATGTCTCAATTCTCATTTATTCATTGCATTCCATGTAGTACAATGGGGTGTTACATAGGCATAGGAACTATAACATGGACCCTGTAGGGCACAGCAACGTCGACGGGAAGAGAGGGAGTGTGTATTAAAATGAAAAGTTATCATGTGCACGCCGCTTGCCCCCAGAGAGCGGCGAGGGCGGCGGGCTGGCCAGCGCCACGTCGGCGTGGCTGTGGGCGTCGGCGGGCGGCGCCTGCGCCGTGCTGGCGCTGGCGGCCGCGCTGGCGCTGTCGCTGTGCTGTCGCCGCGCGGCGCCGCCGCTGTCGCCCGACACCAGGTGACCCGCCGCCGGCTGTGATATAAGGCCCATGTGATAGGGGGCGTAATACGTGTTTGTTAGAGGAATGTAATATCGGGCATTGAAACCGCTATCTTTATTTCGCAAGCCGATATATTGTGTACTGAGTCACGTGATCACATCTACTAAACGTGATCGCTATTGGAGATGATGATGATGAACATACTGTGATGATGATGTATACTGTACCATACAGGGTGTTAGTGACATCGTAACGAATACTGAGAGGGATGATTCAGACCATGATTCTGAGTTAATATCAAGTGGAATTTTCCGTCGCAAAATTCATGTTTTTTTTTTTAGCTTTTTTAATTATTTTTAATTCTATACTTTTGCGATCGAAAATTCCACTTGATATTAACTCAGAATACTAATAATAAGTGGAATTTCCTGTCGGAAAATTTATGATTTTTTTTGTTTTTAATTATTTTCCGTTCCATACTTTTGCGACGGAAAAATCCACTTGGTATCAACTCAGAATCATGGCCTGAAACATCCCTCAAAGTTTTCGTTACGATGTCACTAACACCCTGTATATACGAACAACTTGTTCTATTTTTTTTTTTTGCCAAATGTGTTAACGTAACGTTCTTGCCCGCCCCAGCACGTACCAGAAATCGTCGGCATCAGCGGCCATCAAGCCCCCGGACCTGTGGATCCACCACGACCAGATGGAGCTCAAACACATGGACAAGAGCCTGCACAGCTCCAACAGTAAGAGTACGCACCATACTATCTGACTCACTCTCTCTTTTGTTGTGGAAGCGAGATCGCGTAACGTTGCCTAAACAACACCACAAAAAAACATACAAAAACATACACATAAAACAGAAACAAAACACAAGATTTAAAGTGTTTAGCTCTTAAATATTAACTCGGGAGTATAGTGTTAATAATACTTTAATATTTATTATCTAAAAGCGCATGTACCCTTATTTTAAATTAGTGTCGGAGAGCGTGTGTGAATTAATATAATCGAGTGGGTATACGTGTGGGGGGTTAGTGTGTGTGTCTGTAAGGTTGTGAGAGAGAGTGTGTAGTGTGTGCGTGAGGGGGTGTAGTGAGTGTGTCTGCTTTAGTATAATAAATAAATGGAATTTCCATACTTCACGGGGCTTAATTTATAATTTTTGGGTTCTATGCAACAAAAGTTGCGGTACGGCTCACCTATCACGTTGGTGTAACAGAAAGCTCGGTGACGTGTGGGTACTTAGTTCGTCTTGCGATGGATGTACCTTTGGGCACCTTATATGTAACATGTCCCCCCCCCCAGTGTCGGGCAGCGTGGAGGGCGGCGCGCTGATGTCGTCGACGCTGACGCTGTCCCGCGGCGCCGACTACGAGCCGGCGCGCCACGCGGCGCCGCCCGCCACGCTGGAGCGGCGGCACGTCGTGCCCACATACGTCGGTCAGTGGCGCTGGCTTACCTTACTCTTTTTTTTATCATTTATTCATCATCATCAATTTAAGAGCCACGCTCTTGTCGGTGTAGTATTTTCCATTCCAGTCTATCAAAGGTCAATTGCTTTGCTCGGGTGCAATGCTGAGGAAAAAATGAAATTATTTACGACAACACATATATTTAATGGATTTTAAAGAGTTAAGCGTACATAGGGATAGAAAAAAGCGACTTTGTTTTATACTATGTAGCGATTCAAAGTAACAATAAACATTCTACAATCGAAACGTCGTCTCATAAAACTATCGACAGGTTTTTCGCGTGACCAGCTTGCAATGTGCTAACCGAATAACGGAAGTATCAGCAGAAACTGCAAGTTGTCTTTAATTACTTGTATCTCTGCCCATCCCATTAGGGATTACAGGCGTGAGTTTATGTATGTATTAAAATAGATATGAGCATGGTTTTTGTTCTATTCTGCCTTATTTATAGTTTTTTTCATTACTTTCCCTTTATTCTGTTATAATTTGACACGCATGACTATATTTCCTATTTATTTTTTAAGTTATTTTGTTTGTTTATTTTTTATTTGGTTTGGTTACGTGCGCGGTGTAGAGTGCGGCGGGTCGTGCAGTAGCGCGGACACGTGCTTGCTGCGCGCGTCGCCCGCCTGCTCACCCCACAGGGAGTATACACGTGAGATTTAACCCAGTTATTATTTTTATTTGGTTTAAGTTTGTTTTTAATTGGTTTATGGCTATTTTCTATTATTTTGTCTTATTTTATTGTTCGCAAAGATTGAATTTCCTGCCAGGTCCTGAGAATAGCAACATACCTCCGGAACGCATTTCTCGGGAATGCAGGTTTCCTCACGATGATTTACTTCACTCCTGAGCGATTGGTAAACATTGAAGGTCCAAACATGAATTCGAAAACAAATTCGAAAAACAGTTGTTAGAATGCTTGCCTCTCACTTTGAGGTCGCAGGTTCGAATCCAGCGCAGGCCTAACCTCACACATGTGACCTAAACTCTATGGGGCTGGTTTTCCCTTCGCGGGTTGGAAGGTCAGACAGGCAGTCGCTTCTGTAAGAAACCGGACCTGTCAAATCGTCAGGTTAAGTTACCGGACCCTGTGAAAAACGGGATAACGCTAGGGGTATGATTGGTTTAGGCCCGAGTCGGGATTCGAACCTGTAACCTCACAGTGAGAGTCGAGCGTTCCTTCTACTGGGCTACCACCGCTGGAAAGATTTCGTTCAATATTACAAGTGATCCTCATAATTGCAGCGATGACCGGCGTGGGCAGCATGAGCAGCATGGGCGGCATGGGCATGGCGGGGATGGCGGGCAACATGGGCACGCTGGGCAGCGCCGGCTGCACCTCCACGTGCGAGCGGCGCCAGTACCGGCCCATGCATCCCGACCAGGTGAGGGAACGACCTCCGTTGTCCGGAGAGCGTTGGGCTCACGATCCAGAGGTCCTCGGTTCTAATCTCCAGCGGCTCTAAAGTGGGTACATGATATTGCTCATGACTGTACATAAATCACTTGGAGAGCCCTGGTTTGGTTATTGAGATTGATTAGCCGTAACCAACCCGCAATGGAGCAGCGTGGTGGAGTATGTTCCATATCCACTTCGGTTGATTGAAGCCTGTGCCCAGCTGCCCTGTTATATTTGTGTACCGAGTGAGAGCTCCCCATATGTCCGGGCCCGTGGTGACCCCTCGTGTGTTGCAGAGCACGCCGCTGTTGGCGGGCGTGGCGCCGCTGGCGTCGCCGGTGTCGTCGCTGGCGTCGCTGCACCACCACCAGCACCACCCGCCGCACCCGCCGCCCGCGCCCTGTGAGTCTCCACTGTTGTAACAATATGTACTGATCTGTCGTATGCGGCCAGGATAGCAGCCTCCTAGTGGCCCCGCTTTGGGCGCCAGTATCGCCGTCCGTGTCTAGCACCCGCCACCTGCGCCCTGTGAGTCGCCACTGTTATACGTACAATACGCGATGATTCATCGTCTGCGGCCTGGGGGATGGGATAACTCCTGCCTCCGAAATCTATCGATCAGGGACGTTAAAAAAACCAAATTGAAGCTATTCATATATGAAAGCAATATTGCTTTTGTGAATTGCTTCAATATGGCCTTAACCCCGTAGAACCCCGCCCCGACTCTCAGAAAAGGTATGGATTTATAAAATATGAAGTAAATGAAATGTTTATAAAAAGAGATACTGGCGAATGGCTATATTGCTGCTCAGCGATAAGGTCGCCGATTGAACATCTGCTGGCTCTTTGTAATTGAAATGAACATTTAATAATAATTTATGTCAAAAAATACTACGAAAAAAACATCTTCAAGTGTTCGTGTGCTTGAAAAAATCTTAATAAACAGTAAATGAAATTATATTTTTATGTGTATTTTTTCCAGGCGGGTCGGGCTCGTGCCCGCTGGGCGCAGCATGCGGCGGCCTGGGCGGTGTGGGCGGCCTGGGCGGCGTGGGCACATTGGGCGGGGTCAGCGTGGGCAGCGCGCCCACGTCTGGCGGCAGCGACGTGTACGCGTGCGCGGCGCGGGAGCGGGGGCAGTACGTGGCGTATGAGCCGCTCGGACACTATACACAGTCAGTACTCTTTTGCTGTAACATATTTACTTACAAAATTACACAATTTTAGGTCTTTTTAGGGATTTCCATTTTTGTGGCAACTTTTCTTTCACTTTACCTATACAAAGAAAAAGCCTCAAAATAGACCCCTGCGGAACGCCCTTTTCTATAATAGAACCAAAAAAAGTCCTATTATTTATTTTCACATTTTGTATTCTAGCATTTATATATTAATTTAATAAACTGATAGCTCCATTATTTAATCCATAATGCTTTAATTTTGAAAACTGAGTCTCGTGTTCAACGCAGTCGAACGCCTTAGAGAAGTCGCATGATCTACAATTGGCATACTTAATGGTGATTGTTTCCCCCGCCAGCCGGGACTCGGGCGGCAGCTCGACGGGCGGCGGGTCGGAGCCGGCGGCGGGCGCGGGGGCCGGCGCGGGGGGCTCGCTGCCGCGCCGCAACACCGCGCTGCTGTCCTTCAGCGACACCTCCGACCACTCCACGCCCACACACTCGCACCGTACGTACACGCGACACAATGGGTCGCAATTAAATGGAAGATAGCTCACCTCAAATCCTGAGGGTTGTATGACAAGTATTTTTGTTTAGTTTGGCGTGATTTTATGTATGTATGTACGTTGACTTGTATGTTGAAACACTGTTCATTCAATTTTTTTAATGCTGTAGCTACATTAATGACATTTTCTGCATCGAATCTTTGGAAGTACCATGTATGATCGCAACTGACATCGCATACTGTATTGATCGGTGTTAATCAATAACCGGTACGGTATCCTGCTGTGGGGTCATGCTGCAGATGTCGACAGCATATTTGTTCTGCAAAAGCGAGACATTCAGGTGATTTACAAATTGGAATCCAAGACGTCAGTTAGAAATAAATATAAAGAAATTAGCATTTTAACTTTGGCATCACAACTACATATAAAAATGAGCTTGGGTATTACAAATCAAATCCGTGGATGTTCACTGAGTTTATTGTTATTCTTGATTTTTTTACAAAGTTGTTCACCACCCCACCCCCTCTCTTCCCCTCTAATGCCATCTCACTCGCACACGATCTGTACCGTTCATCCTACATTATGTGTCATCTCGGTGCAGGCAGCGTCCGCGAGTCGTCCCCGTACAAGAAGAGCGCCAACTCGTCCCCCGGACACCTGCCCAACCGGCTGCAGCTCGGTGAGTACACCAGCAATCACGGAGTACGAGAAAGAGGAGTGGGTGTGATGTGCACCTCTGCCTACCTGCCTGATACAGGTGTGTTGCCATGTTGTTTTGGGCGGAAGGCAAGAGGGAAACCACTGCCCTATTTTCTCTAAAAAAGTAGCATGGAGAGTTTTTCGGAAAATGCTGCACCGATAAGACGCGTAGATAAGAAGACGCGTCTACTGTCGATGTGGTCTGTCCGTGTATAACCAGTACAATGTTGCAGGCGGTCCGGTGGCGCACTGTTCGGAGGAGCTGGAGCCGCTGACGCCCTCGCGGTCCACCGAGCGGCTGCAGCGGGAGATGCAGAACTTAGAGGGACTCATGAAGGACCTCTCCGCCATCACGCAGCAGCAGTTCCACTGCTAGCCACCACCACGGAGACAGGAGGAGTCCCTGGTAACTGCCACCAGGGAGACATCACTCCCACAGGAGGAAGCTTTGATATACAAGTGCAGTAGGAAACTACAAAGGTTTTAAAGTTACTGAATTATTGATCGATTTCACCAAAAGCCCGAAAAAACGGTAACACGGGTCAGGTGTGGACAAAGTATTTTTTTTTACGTGTTTCCCTACCGGGAGTCGCACCAAAATCGTGTCGGTCAACTGCTGGACCACGGATGTACCACGACTCAGTGGTAAATCCTAATAATATTAACCAGGTGCCTGTTATCAAAAGTCAGATATTAACGATTATTGAAAAACAACTCAGACTTTTAACCTCTCATATGCCGAGATACCAGACACAATAGATTTTACATTGTGTCTGGTCGAGATCCGCGTTCCGGCGTTCGAAAGATTAAAACACATCATTGGTAAATCTTAGGATATACCGTACTTTGGGCATTTATAGTAACATATAGATTAAAGGAAGTCGCACTTTTGACTCGTTTCTTTACGAATTCGTCTCGTGTGAAACAATCTGAAACTTTCAAGGACTGTGGAGACGCGCACACCGGGTGCAAGATGGCCGTTAAAAGATCCCCGCCCGCGACTTCGGTTATCGCCTGTGACATGTTTATTACTCCTATGTTCTTTCCTAAGGTCTAATCTATCTCTATACCAAATTTCATCGAAATCAGTATAGTAGATTTGCTATATAGTGTACTAGACGGACAGAGTTACTTTCGCATTATATAATATTAGTAGGAACTGTTCATAACATTCGAATTCGTACGAAAACGCATCACAAGGTCGAGCTGCCTTATGGAACACTTCAAGACATATTGGTGAAAACGAGCTTAATACTCGTGCTAATAAATAAACAAAGCATAGAAAATATCCAGTCAAGGCTAGGTAAATATCTCGCCATTGCGACTAATTGAATTTAAATATTATCGATTGAACGCACTTCGTGATTAATAACCACTCGATAAGCGGTGTAGTGTCTTTCTTTGAGATAATTCAATCGAAGTTTGTGGAATTATCAAACTCAAGTACCAACAACTTATGAACAATGATATTTTTACAAAGTAAGTGCCATCTTCTTCGACAAGACTTTATGTACGCGGCCCAATCTTAGCCTACTCACGTTATGTTTAGAATACTTTAAACGAATAGGTGTATTACGATATTAAAATATGTATGAAGGCACAACCACACTCATTGGCATCTGTTTGTCCGGCCAAATAGTGAACGCCAACTTTGACTAAAATCGATCAGAACTTTACACATACCTACGCTCACGCCATACAAAAGCTACTCTTACCGTGTGCCGTCTAAGGCTGCGTTTCCATTGAACCGGAGCTGGGCGGAGAATGAATTGCCGTAGATGGCATTAACTACTTGGCCGGACAAATGGGGAGCGTTGAGGGCTCTCACCCGGTACATAGTTTAAGACAACAGCCCTGAGGGTGCTCAGTTGGGCGCGAACGACGCACTGAGCCAAGATGTGGGTCGATAGCGATAAGCGCTGAATGAGGGAAATCATCGAGCACACCGGCGGGGTCGATATAAAGGGTGTAAAGTCCACGCCAGCCATATGTATGTATGTATGTATAATGAATCATTTTTTTTTTTGACGTGACTTATTGTAGATTTGCTGCAGATGGCATTAACTACTTGGCCGGACAAATGGGGAGCGCTGAAGGCTCTCACCCGGATAATGAATCATAGAACATTGATGTAAGTGAGTGTGGTCGAGCCTTCAGCTTCCTTCAAGAAAAGACATTTTAAGACTTAACCAGATCTCAGACACATCACATTGGAGTGACTTATTATTTATAATGCATTTATGTAGTTGAAATGTTATACAATGTTTGTTTCGCTTGGTTCAAGCACAACGCAATGACAAGAGGTCTGCTCAAAATTATTCTTATGAGGACATAGAATACATAGATACGATAATAATATAATATCGGGAATTGAAAATAAATCTATTTCTTGTTAACTTTCTTGTAATTATAAAATTAATTGTTTATTAAAACAATAATGCGTCGACTTTTAAATAAAATTAAAAAATCCACTAAATATGTCAACAATTGGGTAGTTTCTTAGGTCAAATATAAATTGGAAAATTCTGATTATTAAATAAAGACAGATCTAAATGTGACAAAAACGTTTTATCTTTTCTATTTAACTTATTTGTGAATTTTAATAAAGAAAAATGTAATAAAAAGTGCGACACTTTGTCGCGTTTTTCTATAACGTCACAGTGTGCTTTTTCATACAAATTCCATAGTAATTTCGTGTTTGGACGTTTAGTAACAAGTAACTGATTTGACTAGTTGGAAACTACTCTAATACTTGTAACCTAGTCGAACACAGTATTATACATGTGGACCCAACTTTAGACGGTTTTAACGAAAATATTATAAACAATTAATTTCTAGACTATTTCCTATAACCGCATTTTTTCTTATACTATTTTTATATTATTATTTACTATATAATTTTGTATGGATTTTTTGCGTAGGTTGGGTTTTGTTACAGTCGATATTAAGGAGTTCCCACACAGTTTATAACTTATATAACAAGTTATATTGCTGGTGTGGGAGCACCATTATACCGGCTGGCCCCTTCGCGGTTGTCACTGCCTTTTTTCGACTACCCTTTATATCCTATATTAATTATAGTTAATGTACTATACATTTGTGATGCGTATACCTATACATATAGCTAGTGTATATAGTCAGTAACTAATTAATACTAATTTTAAGGTTATTTTTATAGTTTTAATAATGTGAAGTCATATAAGTAATAATTATTTAATTTTTTGCCGAAATCTTTTTAAATATTCTTCATTGTAAATTGGCAACACTGTAATTTGAATTTTTAAACACAAGTGTTGCTATAAAAGACTTAATGTAAAAAATAACTCGAATTTAAAACGAATAAACATGAATTTACATAAAGAATTCATGCACTATTACTAGTAAACACATAGCTTGACTACGATAAGTATTGCGAACATGAATGTTACTTCAACTATTAAGAGTGAATTGGTTAAGGTCAAGCTATATTATGTACCTTGAGAAGTTATTGATGTTCTTTATACTAAATTCAACTTTAAAAATTTTGATAAACTTGTAACTTTTGTACATTTATAAATGTCGTATCTGAAGCCATCGAATGAAGTAACGATAGTGTTACGTCGCACTTATTTATTATATTCGAACAATTACTACATTAATAATGTAAATACTTTATGATACTAACTAGTATTAACTAAGTGCGCTAGGTAAGTTTTTGAAGTTATACTATTTTGTATCTGTCGAGTTTTGGAACCTCAAAAAAAGTAATTGAAGATCAAATCTTTATCGAAATGCGTTTCTGATGCATTGACATTTCATTTCGATGTTACCATTCTACTAGACCAATTTTGATAAAGTTTTCTTGAGGTTCCAACTGTCAAGCGATCCTCCCGTTACCCACATACTTGCCCCGTGTAAATAAACCTTTATCATAGTTTTTATCTTAATTCAATGTAAGTAGATAATTATTTTATCTTGATACAATTGATCGAATCTTCCGTTTTTCACTTCCATTATTATATAGCGCCATCTACCGTACAAAATGATTCAAATAAGATACTATTAATGCACAGATTATAAAACCTAATTAGTCTGTTTAAATACAATTAATATGTAGGTACATACATAAGCTCACGCCCGTGATCCTTAACGGGGTGGGCAGAGTCACAAAGGAGTAATCACAAGATACGAAGTCTTTTTGGGTTGACTATACAGGGTGTTAGTGACATTGTAACGAAAACTTTAAGGGATGGTTGAGACCATGATACTGAGTCGATATCAAGTGGAATTTCCTGTCTTTTTAGTGTTAAAATTCCGTTTGATATCAATTCATAATCATAGTCTGAATCACTCATCAAAGTTTTCCTTACGATGCCACTAGCACGCTGTATTTATTACGATAACCACTTTATAATCTGTGAATTTTATCGTCTTATGTACAACTGTTGCTCAATCACGACGCCTGAGGGATATTACATGATTGTCACAAGATTATATTTAATTGTTACCGAATCTTCGGCCAGTGTGAAGGAATTGATTTTATTTTGCATTTGTAATGAAATCCACGGGGGTTTAAACCCGGTGCTTGGGTACAAACCCATAAGAGGCGCTTGCGTGGTGTTTACTACACTGTCTCTGTGGTCTCGAAGTATCAGCATTTTAGTAATAAAGTGACTCCGGCGCATGCGTAGATGTAAGTAAGGGAACGTTAGACTGATTTCGTGTATGGTTTAAATTATAAATTATTATTTAAATGGATTTTTTAAATTATTTTTTCGTTTTGTTCGTTACGAATGAGTGATGAAGTCGTATGTAAAAATATTCGCCCCATTATACAGGGTGTTAGTGACATCGTAACAAATACTCAGAGGGATGATTCAGACCATGATTCTGAGTTAATATCAAGTGGAATTTTCCGTCGTTTTATTATATAAAACATAACTAAATATAGCATCGCGCATGTACCCCGAAGAGGTAAGCAGAGGTGTGTATACAGGGTGTTAGTGACATCGTAACGAATACTCAGGGGGATTCAGACCACGATTCTGAGTTAATATCAAGTGGAATTTTCCGTCTCAAAATTCATGTTTTTTTTTTAATTAATTTCAATTCTATACTCTCAGTATTCTTTACGATGTCCCTTACAAGCCGTGCAAGTACATACTCAAAGTTTTCATTACGATGTCACTAACACCCTGTATACATAAGTCATCACTCATTCATAACTAAAACATAATGGGAGTCACTGTCCCGCGGAGCGTGACCCAACTATCAACAAGACTGTTCTGGATATCGGTTTGTGTAATTATTTTAGATATTATTTGTGTAGTGGGAAGGTGTTGCACGCGGGCTCTCTTCATAATGGCGGGTACTATAGTAGCAGGATATACGAAGAAATTGGTAGAACATTATTATAATGCACAAAAATTACACTTTGAAGCATTTCATCTCATCAATATTGCAATTTGCGCATATAGAAGTAACTGTGCATTGCCAAGCAATATTGCTTTTTTTAGATGAATTGCTTCAATGTGGCCTAGCCAATCTGGAAATGTTTGTCAAGATTTTTTTACTGGTTAACGTGTAACTCGCCTCGCAGATGATGATGCAAGATCATTTGGACGGGTTATGTATACATAGAAACATTTTGCAACTTGGCTAAGGCCCTCTGGTGTGGAATATGCACTCTCTGTGTTTGTATGGCTCGTGTATGGAGACAGCCCCGCGTGCAGCGGTGGATCGATGTTCCGACGGCAGGTGTCGCCATTCTGTACAATTGCAGTAAACTTGGATTATTTATTGAAACGAGTATTTTATTTATTTGGAAACCCGTATTACGGAGTATGCTCCCCCCCTCCGGTTGAGGGGAAGCCTGTGTCCAGCTGTGAGACGTATAATATAGCTGTTTTGGTGTTTGTTATTCCTCTCTTGCACTGTGAGGTGGCAGGTTTGAACCCCAACACAAACCTAAATCAATGATTTCCGAATTTGTTTAAGGAAAAATGAGTTTCGGAGGTATGCGACTTAACTGTATTGGGCTGGTTTTCCCTTCGCGGGTTGGCAGGTCAGACAGGCAGTCGCTTCTGTACAAAAACGGACCTCTCATCTTCTGGTTAGGCAAGCGGGTCCTGTGAACACGGGATAACGCTAGGGAGATTGTTGTTACTTATATTTTAAAGTTTACCATGTTTTAATTATTTTTAGGACTTTTGCAACATTACCTGGCATTTTGGGCAGAAAGTTCGGCTTACCATCTGGAGGTCTTGGGTTCGATTCCCAGAATCCCAGCATACTTATCGCAATTGTAGATATCAAAGTTAGGATAACATCACATCTCCGCTTTGATGGAGTCCCTAAAGACAAAAAAATATTATACTTACTAGATTTTTTTGTAACGCGAGTTATTGTAGATTTGCCGCAGATGGCATTAACTACTTGGCCGCACAAATGGGGAGCGCTAAGGGCTCTCACTCGGACTACTAGTATGTCATATATATAATATTTCAGTCAGTCTGTAGTTAAAAGGGTATATCAAATGAAATGACAGTACAGTTTCAATTTGGTTGTATTTCAGTCAATAACATGCAGTCTACTTATACTAATCAAACTTTCGATTTACAGGTGTAAACTTCAAAGTTACTTGTATTGCCATGCGAATAGGCAGATTTTGACTCTACACCACACCGAAGATTCTCCATACAAAAATCTCGTTTCAGACGCTCCACAGGTGCAGTGTTTGTCGCCTTACCACGTGCGTGGGAGGGAGACAGTCTGCGTGCGCTCCCTTCTTACGACGTGCCTCCGTCCTTCACTCCTTACGTCGTGCACTGTGTCACTAAAGTGCAAAAGGGTGAGGTAAACCAATCTCGTATCGGTGCGGGGCGGAGTGTGCCTTGGAGCAGTATTGTCTTTTTTATACCTTACACTTATACGTATACTAATAAATGGACAAATATGCTTATATCTACATACAACATTAACATCACAAGTTTTCAATGTTATCATAATAATACTTAAAATCTTTAAATAAATATTAAAAAGAAAATGATCACACATCCAAACCCACATTTCGGAGGCACGTCCTAGCCTGTTTTCCCTTCTAGTTGGAAGGTCAGACAGGCAGTCGCTTCTGTGAAAAGATGGATTAGTCAAATCTTCAGGTTAGGTAAGATCCCGTGAAGGGATAATGCTAGGGAGATCATCAAACGACAGCCAGCAAGAGTCATTCTAGATTGTGGTATTATATGGGTTGGCGCGGGTTGGTTTATGAACCCTTTGGCATGGCAAATGTGGTACCTTCGCGGTTGGTGGTGTCGTTTGGGTAGACAGTGGTGTCACAGGAGGTTGTGGCTCCTTGAGGGTCGTGTAGAACCTCTTAATCCAGCCATTAGAAGGTTTCACAAAAGGTTCTGTCTTTATCCGGGCTCGTGGTATGATTTCAGGTTGTGTTATGCCCGTTGCCGGGTGCGATTCCGTCAGGATGGTCGACGAGGTTGGTACTGAAGGTTCTTCCAAGGTTGATGACGTTTGGGTTGTCAGTTGTGGAGCTTCGGGAGAAGTCGGTGCTGAGCTTTGTGCTAGAGACTGCACAGACTGTACTATAGGAGACCACGATGCTTGTGGAGGGTCTACTGCGTCTACTGAAGGATCCTTTTTTGGAAATTGTGGTGGAAGTGGTGGGGGTTTGACATCTGGTGGCGATTCCAGTGGGGCTGTGTCGGGTATTATGGACGGTTTGACATCTGATAATGCTACAGGTTGACTAGATACTGACTTAGAAGGTGATACCCACGGGCGGAATGGCAGACGAGTATTGTCTAACGGTTGTATTTTCGGCTTTGACAGAATGTCTGTTTTAGATGGCTTCAGATCTACTATATTTGCTGCTATTTGCGCGGGTTCCGTAATATCACTGCTGGGTTGTATCAACTTTCGGTTATCGTCGGGTTGTTTCAATTTACCGTTAGACTGCATTGGGTTACTAGTTTTTTTGACTATTACATTTTTGTGCTGCTGGTTGCGAGTGTTCAACCCGACGGTGAGCGGCAACGACTCGGTCGCAGTGCTGGGCTCCATCGCCAGACTATGCGAGGCGTTATGTTTGGCTGGTTGCTGAGCCAATGCTGTCTGTTTGGTTGGTTGCTGAGCCAATGTCGTCTGTTTGGGTGGTTGCTGCTGGGCCAATTCTACCTGTTTGGTTGATAAGTCGGGTATTGGATTCTTTTGCTTCGTACTGATGAACGCTCTCGCAGATATAGTACGCAGTATTGGTGATTTCACTTTCTTAGATGAATGTTTGCATGGTTCATTCTGTTTCGTTGGTGTATCGGGTGTGGGGTCCCTTTGCTTTGTACTGACGAAAGATCTTGCTGATATGGCACGCGTCGTTGGCAGTTTCAGTTTCTCTGATGAACTGTTTTTAAATGGTTCATTCTGTTTGGTTAGAGGATCCTGTCTGACTGGTTGTTTCTGTTTGAATAGTTGCTTCTCTTTTGTACTATTTTGTTGAGTTTTACTTTTTTCTGGCTTCGCATATGACGGCAGCTGTTTGGTAGGTGATGTGGCCTGTTGATGAGAAGAACTTACTTTGATAAAAAATAAAGGGAAAAATGTTATTTTTTACATTATATTTATAACTAAAAAGTGGCCTTTTAAGTTGCAGTGAAGCAGTGTGGTTCAGTATACTGCATACTCAAGTTGATTGAGGGGAAGTCTGTGCCCAGCAGTGGGACGTATACAGAGTATGTTACACATCATAACATAAGCTCACGACTATATCCCAATTGGGGTAGTCACCGAAAGATAGATGAATACACACATACACATAAAGAGGTACATCCATCGCAAGTTGGACTAAGTAGGTAGCCACACACAAGTTAGACCAACATGATAGGTGGTGAGCCATATCGCCTTCTATAACGGTTGAGCTGTGTTACTGAAAACTGCACTTATGATAATTTAACAACTCATTGGCCCCGATTCCTGCAAACATCGCCTAATTTTATTTTAAGTTATATCCGTCATTTTCATATCCGTCGAAAAGGAAAGGGACGGATGATTCACAGCTCTTAATTTTAGGAAGAATGAGTAAATGAATGAATAACCCGGGCGAATCAAAAGGTACGTCGCTGGAATGCAATCCGTTTGACGTGCTGTCTACTTAACTGTGTCGGGTTATTGACGGATGTAAAATTTTTAGACGGTTGGTTTAGATTTGTGCTTAAAATTTACATGTGTTCCATAAATTTTATGCTTGTCGATTACCCGTCCCTTTCCTTTTCGGCGGATAAGAAAATGACAAATATAACTAAAAATAAAATTAGATGGTATTTACAGAAATTAGCACCCGACTACTATTATTGTTCAGAAACTACGTTATTTGTTTGTTATTTCACCTGGATGTCGATTGGTGCCGCGAGGTGGAAGTACTTCCGATGCAGGCTCCTCTGCCGCAGCCACTCCTGGTAATCATTCGCCAGGCCAACGGGCTTCGCCTCCGCCTCAGGAGGCTTCACGGGGGTGGAGGTGGCGGGGCGTGCGTGGATGGGGGGGCGCCCTCTCCTCTTTGGTGAGTCTTTGGAGTCCTCTGTGAGTGGGGAGGTTATAGGCGATTCTCGTGCGGAGCCTACAGGTTATTAAGATAAATTAAAATTGTAAAAAGTTTGAAGTAAGTAGTAATGGCAAATTAATAAATCAACGTCAATAAAATAGTTTAAAAATAATGCCTTCAGGACCAGATTTATGTGATTAATTCTGTATGTGGAAATGTGATACTCACGCGCAGGAGTGGACGCAGGCGCAGAGGACGCTTTTGTCGGTGTACCCTGAACAGGATTTGTACAATATTATAAAATATAGTAATTTTATAAAGTTTATGCTGAGTTTAACAATAGATTATTATTTATTTATTTATTTAGATATCCAACAGCATTAACAATAGATTATTATATTTTTATTTATTTTTTTATTGGAAGACTAACGGCTAACGATATAAAATACTTCATAAACTGCCTATATACGTCCCACTGCTGGGCACAGGCCTCCCCTCAATCAACCGGAGCGTGGTGGAGTATGCTCCATACCCCCTCCGGTTGATAAAATACTTACATCATAACAATTATCAAATGCTCACAATAGCCAGCAGCAGGGTAAAAACTTATCAGGAATATAAAAAAATCGCTGTGATCATATTTTTAACCACCGATTTTTACAAATAGGAAGTAATTATTATTCGTGATAGGTGTATTATATTATATAGTAGATGTGGCTGCATTGTAACCAGGGAGTCTATACGTACGTCGGAGCCGCCTCTCGGGGCGTACACGGCGTGTATCATGCGCCTGAGGGCGGCGGCGGCCGCGCGCATGCGCTGCGCCCCCGCCGCGCCCCCCGCGCCGCCCCGCAGCGCCCCGCCGCAGCAGCACGTGCACGCCGCCCCCGCCTCGTGGCTCCAGCTGCACCACACACGTATACGGTTACGACAGGTTGGCGTAATCTTGACTGTTCTTCAGGGTTGTGAGGTGGATCATCAACCTCACCAAACTTGGTGTCAGGGTTACTATTGAACCACCAAAGGCCCCTGACATGGCTCATGTAACGACTACTTACTTAGATCAGCAAGTAGTAACCGTGATTAACGGAGAAGCACGGATCATCTTACTTTTGGACACTCGGGTGATCAGCCTGTAATGTCCTAAACAAACCAAGGCTCGCAAAGTGATTTTTGTGATATGTCACTGGAGCTCGTACCCTGGAACTCCGGATCGTAAGCCAAACTGTATGTATACATGTGACCTAACCTGTATTGGGCTGGTTTTCCTTTCGCGGGTTGGAAGGTCAGACAGGCAGTCGCTTCTGTAAAGTGGGACCTGTCAAATCTTCAGGTCAGGTAAGCGTCTTTGTTTACCCGTGGCTCTGCCCACCCCATGAGGCATTACGGGCGTGAGTGTATGTACCTGTGCAGGTCGACGATGGGCGCCGTCTCCCCCCTGCGCCGCGCGAGGCGCTGCCTGGCCGCGTTGTACGCGAGGTGGCGCCGTGCTGCGCAGCAGAGCTCGCCTGCTGCACCGGCCTGCGGCAGCGGCAGGGCCTGGGTGTACGTACACGCAAATTACAAATATAACGTAATGTGATTAGAAAGACAGTATAGTATATCGCTTAGCGCGAAAGACTGACTTAATATCAAGTGGATTTTTTCATTGAAAATAATAAAAAAAACCATTAATTTTGCGATAGAATATTCCACTTGATTTTAAATCAGAATCATGGTCTGTCATGCGTACGACGTCACTAGCGCCCTGTATACGTGAAAACCGGAGGTGGTATGGAGCATACTCCACCATGCTGCTCCACTGCGTGTTGGCAACTCATAATATACGTACATACATACATAAACTCACGCCTATTTCCCACCGCGGTGAGCAGAGACTATAGAATTCCATTTGCTTCGATCCTGTCACACTTCTCTTGCTTCCTCCACATTCATCAATCGCTTCATACACGCACGCCGGTTCAGAGTAGATCGTATTAAACCTTTTCTAAGAACATCTCCAATTTGGTCGATGTAAGTCATAATATACGTCAGTACTGTTTATTGGTTGATAAATTACTAAATGTAATGAACTGATTTTACCTTCAACTCCTTGAGTATGTCTTCAAACATCTCCTCAGTCAATGACATTTCCTCATTCTCTTTGGCAGAGTCTGAATACGCTGGACAGAAACATATATAATGAAAAATATTACTTAAAGTAAGTTAATAGTTTTTTTTTTATATATATTATAGACACTGTGGTATAGTTCTGTGGTACACCGATACCGGACTTGCACTAGTGATACTATCACGTTGGTCTAACAGTAAGCTCGGTGAGGCGTGGGGACTCTGTTCATCTTGTGATGGACACTTTAGGACTCTGTCGCACTAACATATATTTGACATTTAGTGAGACTTACAGTTCAATTTGTCAAAAAAGTTAATGTGACATGGTACCAAAGTGTATACATGTATACATATTACAGATCCAGGGGGGGGTCCCTTGGCGCCAGGTTGGGTCATGGGTGGCCACTGCAATTTTATCCAATTCTCTACGGAGATAGGTCGTCTGTGACCTGGTGAACCCCTGCGGTATAAAAGCTGGATCTTATGTTTAAGCTTATGTTTTTTTTTTTATTATTATTATACAAAAGGTCTTCCACCAGTCAATCTGAGAGGGTCATAAAAAACATTATCTCGTGCTGTTTGTAAGGTCTATAAACATTAGCTTTGATGTCCGAGATATCATAACCTATATTAGGCACAGAGGTATTAGGCTACAACGTCCCTTACTCAGGTGAGACTGTGGTCAAACGGCAACCTTTATAAATTAAAAAAAAACCCTACTTAGGTATTAGAGTACACACAGTGAAGGACCGTTCCCGTGAGAACATTCGCGGCAGTAAAAAGGCGCACTAAGTTATGTAAAAAAAGCTTTATCACCCAGCCTAGGCCGATAGGAGCAAAGTACAAGAACAATTAAAAAAAAAAACAGCCAGTGTCGTGTTACTATTAAAGAGTTTTTACAACAGGACAAGTACAACAGTTAGCGCTTTTTGACGTTCATAAAGCGCTGACTTTGTAAGCCAATTTTCAAGAATATTTTTTTTTTAATATTCCCACATTCACATACGTTCAGTTGGCTCGGCCATTATACGCCGTGTTAGTGACATCGTAACGAAAACTTTGCGGGTGATTCAGACCATGATGCTGAGTTGGTGAAGTGGAATTTTCCGTCGCAAAAGTATGGAACTGAAAATAATAAAAGCAACATATTTTTATGGATTTTCCGAGAGGAAATTCCACTTGATATCAACTCAGAATAATGGTCTGAATCAATCCCCTCAGTATTCGTTACGATGTCACTAACACCCTGTATATACGGCACCAACTATCACTTTTGATCTAACAGAAAGCTCTTTGACGTGTGGGTACTTAGTTCATCTTGCGATGGATGTACCTCTGGCTACCCCATTGAGGTATAATCGTGAGCTTATGTTGAACATTTCCGGGAACGGCATATCACTGAGTACACAGGTCACAATATACCTGATGGCGCGACCTCTGGCAGCCTGACGAGGCGCACATGCGCGTCTGCGCACAGATGCATCAGATGCGCGTTTTTGCGCACAAACCGTGCGTCCAATCCGAGCTGCGAGACGTCCACGTCACGAGATTTGACGTCATCGCAGTCACCCACCACACCACTCGCAGTCTGTCTCACCACTCCACTATCAACAATAGTATCCACAGCAATTGGTTTCACAAATTCATCAGGTTTTTTAGCTTTTGGCGATTTCAATTCTTCAGTATCATGTTTAACTCGATTCAGCTCCCGAGCTTGTAGTACTGTGTTCACGTCTACTTCATCAGTGTCTACTTTGAACTCAACAACGATAGCTTCTTCGTGTTTCAATGCATCTTCGAATTTGTTTAGGTTTGGTTTGTTGTCTGTTTCTGTATCTAATTGAGACGAGTCGTCAATTTCATTGAAAGTAAGTTCTAATTTAATATCTGTTGTTGGAGGTTCTGTTTTAATAACAACTTTATCCAATTTATCGCTACCTATATCTTTGTCTTGAGTTTTTCGTCTCTTATCGGAATTTGTATTTTCATTTTCGACTGTTCTAGCTTTGCTTTTTGTTGCTATGTTAATTTTAATAGGTTTACTTTCAAAAGTGCCAGCTGGGTTGCCATTTGCAGACGTTTCTGTTTGAGCGTTGACGTCCTGTGGTTCAGTTTTTATATTGTTAATTTCAGTATATTCAATCTTAATAGTACCAACTTGAGCTTCATTCTGATTTATAATATTCTGAGTTGTATCACTTCGAAAGTCAACATTTTCAGGCGGATGAGTAAAGTCATTTTGTTGTAGAATAAAGTCTTTCACGTCATTTTCATCTTCACTGATCATGATTATCGTCTGCCCAGCCGGCGGGTCCGAGGTTTCTAGCACTAAAATACTGTCGTCCTCATCATCAGACGGCCCCGCCAGGTCTATTGTCTCTACAGCCTGCTCGACTAGAATGAGGTCGTCTTCATCATCGCTGTCTGTAAGTAAATTTAAACAAGATTGAAATACTGGTATTTTTTTAATGATTTTTGTAATTCAAATGAACGGTCAGTATTTTCTATAACATATTTTAAAGTGCTTTTTGAAAGTGCCGAATCGTAGCTGGCCGCCAGCGCGTCAGCATCACATCCAAGTATTTTTGTACTCGGCAGCAACTTGACAATCCTACGACTATGATGACTATAGTAACATAATTAATTATGTATCAATGATTCATAGATAGGTACTAATATTAAGTTTGGTTGTCAGTTGGTGATTAGTAGGTCTGCCCTAGTACGGTCACGAGCATTAATATGTATACACTTTGGTACTATGACACATTAACTTTTTTGACAAATTGAACTGTAAGTCTCACTAAATGTTATGTTAGTGCGACAGAGTCCTAAAGTGGGTACATTACATTGCTCATGACTGTACACACGTCAGGCGTGTGGGTGTGTGTGGGTGTGTTTGTGTGTGTAGGGTGGTGGGTGAGTGCGCTACGTACGTGCGTGTGCGCCGCCGTGCTGGTTGGTGGTGTCGTCGCGGTACTCCTCGCGGTCCTCAGCGTCCATCGCCTGCAGGTACTCGCTTAGCTGATCACACGACAAACATCAGTTATAAGTGTGGCGTATAACAGAAACATTTTTTCTTCCAAATGACAAACAACAATACTGTATCACGCCTATATCACCGACGAGGTAGGCAGAGGTGTATAGTATATACCACCCACTCGTCGCCAGCTATGTTTGAAGTCCCATAGGGGGCGACTCGAGTCTACTGCCATTAACCGGGCACAAATCCTGGTTTTTTTTTTGACGTGACTTATTGTAGATTTGCCGCAGATGGCATTAACTACTTGGCCGGACAAATGGGGAGCGCTGAAGGCTCTCACCCGGTACAACGTTTAAGACAACAGGCCTGAGGGTGCCCAGTTGGGCGCGAACCTCGGCTCAGGGCGTCGTCTGAGAGGAAAAATATTTGAAAGAATTAATCGACCCTAGTGGGTCGATAGCCATAAGCGCTGAATGAGGGAAAACAAATCCTGGAAACCACGTGATATCAATCATCTATGATCCAAACATGATTTCAAACTCATAAAGTCGAATTCAGTGGTTTTTTTTTATTATTTTTTTATTTATGAGAACCCTCGGTAGTGGCTACGTTGGTTGTAAGTGGACCAACGCGGGCTCTGCCTACCCCAAAGGGGAGATAGGCGTGATGTTATGTATGTTGGTAGTATACAGACCGGCGGCGCGTGTATGGCGCCCTGCGCGACCAGCTGCCGCCACAGCTGCTGCTGCCTCACCAGCGTCGGGTACCTGCGGCACATGCAACACTGTACAGTCGTAAGCAATATAATGTACCCACTATAGACCCTGTCGCACTAACATATTTGACGTTTAGTGAGACTTACAGTTCAATTTGTCAAAAAAGACATGGTACGTGACATGGTATGTGACATGGTACCAAAGTGTATACATATTAATGCTCGTGACCGTACTAAATAAAACAAGTTAATTGTGCCAGCTAATTATACCTTCACTCACCCGTGCTTAGGGAAACTCACAAAGAGAAAATTGAAAAAAATCTGACACGGACGGGACTTGACCCCGCAGCTCTTGTCAAGCCGGGACGAGCGGGTTAACCATTACACTACCGGGTCCTCCTCCTATCCATGCGAAATTCTTCTATCGTCATTAACCCGACGCCGGGGCTAAGTAATACATAATTTTAAGGAATTCGTCCCCTAAGGGTGTAAATTTTAAACTATCTGCAAGTGTGCACCATGCATAAACTTATTTCACCCTGAGGTTGCCTGGCAGAAATTGCTGTATAGCAATAAGGCCGCCTATAGTGTTTATGTTTATTCGTATGTTTATATCCTTTGTATATGTCGTTGTGGAATAAAGTATTATTGATTGATTGATTGCGCCCGCAGCGATCAAACATACACACGTAGATATCATGCGCCGCTCCTATTGGCCTGAATAAAATTCGCACCTGGCGCATATTTTAGAAACCGGTTAGTTAGCTTCGTTCGTTCTTACCTCGTTAAAATATTTGAAAATGTAACGTAGTAACCAAAAAATCTTACAGATGTCGCTAATAACTGACGCCAATACGCACCAACACTGACGCGAGCACGGCTTTTTGTTTTCCCCTCCCGAATGTTATGACAAGAAAGCAATTGATACCAAAATGCAACTGTCAAGGAGCCTGTACCTGTAGGCCAGGTGCCGCAGCAGCGGCGGCGGCGCGCGGCCGCGGCGCCGGCTGTAGGCGGCCAGCGCGCGCCGCGCCGCCGCCAGCAGCTCGTGCCAGCGCCGCTGCAGCACCACCAGCGAGCTGGCGCGGCCTCTGCGGCACACCACGCCCCACAACAACACATTAGCATGCACCTTCGCGAATGTTCCATCATCAACAATAGGCGATCATTCTACACAGACAATTCCTGGAGAATTTAAAAAAAAATGGCTGAGCATGCAAAATATTTTTATTTTAAATCGCTATAAAAAAATATATTTTTTTTTGTTCATCATGGTCTATAAAGTATTTATCAAGAAATGTAGCGGGGCGTTTTAACTTTTTCTATCAAAAACATTTAATTTCCATACAAATATTTTCATCCCCTAAAGGGATGAATTTTAAAAACTTCTTATCTAACTAAAATAATTAGTTTTATTTATTATATTATGTTATCGAGTTCAACAAACGATGGTGGTGGGATAAACATTACAGTAAGATAAATGCATGCACAGTCTTTCGCTGCAAATGAATAGGTAACATTCGACATACTTGCTGGTGTAGTCGGTCAAGGCGGCGCGCCACCACACCTCGGTGGTCCCGGGCGCGTGCAGCTGGTACTGCTGCACCAGCGAGAACAGCTCCGTCAGCGTCGACAGCTGCGAGTACTCCCGCAGGCTGTCCTGCTCGCACACACACACCGCGTCACTGCCTCGCCGTCCCGTGTGAGTGTATGTGTCATGTGTAGTGTACTGTGTAGCGGGCTCACCTCGGTGACCAGCTGGTCGTCCCCGTAGAGCAGCGCGAGGTCTATGGCCAGCCAGTCGGCGGCCCGCAGCTCGGCGCCGGCGCAGGCCGCAGCCAGCTGGTCCCCGCACGACTGCAGCAGCCGCAGCTTCTCCATGGCCACGCCGCGCACGCTGCCCCTGAGGACGGCGCTGGTCAGTAGCTGTCACGCGTGTGCCATGGTTAGGCGTGTGCCATGAGCCTCACCAGAGCTGCTTGAGCCGCGCGCGGCTGTAGTCGTGTGTGGCGGCCACCGACTCCAGCGCCGCGTCCCACTGCAGCCCGCCGCGCAGCGCCGTGTACAGCCCCGACAGCACACGGCGCACCTCGTCGCGCCGCTCCTGAACATCCTAGAGAAGGAGAAGTATTGCGGTAACGATCTCTGTGGTCCAGTGGTTGAGCGTTGGGCTCACGATCCGGAGGCATATCACAAAAATTACTTCGTGGTCCCTAGTTTGGTTAGGACATTACTGGCTGCTCACCAGATTGTCCAAAAGTAAGATGGTCCGTGCTTCGGAAAGCACGTTAGGCCGTTGGTCCCGGTTACTACTTACTGATGTAAGTAAGAAGTCGTTACATGAGCCATGTCAGGGGCCTTTGGCGGCTCAATACTCTGACACCAGGGTTGATGAGGTTGGTACTCCAACCTCTCAACCCACACGATTGTCGAAGAAGATTGCGGTAGTCAGAGGTACCTACATCCATCGTAAGATGAACTAAGTACCCACACCGGATCGGAGCAAATGGAATTGCTTAGTCTCTGTTTACGCTGGTAGTAAATAGGCGTGCGTGTATGTATGTATGAATGAATGTAGGGCACTGACGTGGTTCCTCTGCGCGAAGTGCGCCAGCACGGCGGGCGCCCTCTGCAGCCGCGTGTCGGCGCGACGCAGCCAGCGCGGCGCATGCGCCAGCAGCGAGCGTGACGTCACGCGCGCCCCGCCCGCGGCCGCCCGCATGCCCGCGCGGTACAGCTGACACACACACACCAACTCGTTTACTCCCAATATAGACTATACAACTAGCTTAACAGCTGGTAAACACCAGCGTGGACTTCGGATGACAAATATAGCACATAGGTATAATGTAGCTTTCTACGGGTAAAAAAAAATTCGAAGTCAGTTCCAAACAAACCTAGAATCAAAAATCCTACAAACAAACCTAGAATCTTTAACATTTTATATTTTAGAAAGAGTAGGTATATCTTAGATCAATAGTTAGCCACTTTTAAAAACTAAGTAAATCTTCAAACGTCTTTTCATACGGAACTCCACATGAGAATTGATCGTCTCACTAGCTAATGTTAACATGAAACCTCGTACTCGAGCGCGGACTGTTCCTAGGATCCACCCACCTACGAGATGATGATCGAAGCCTACCACGAGTAAAAAAATATTACGGTTGGCAACCCTGATTTGTCACATACGAATTTTGATTGTAAATTGTAAACAACGTTCATCCAAAGAGAATTTACGTCTAGTTAAAACTTCGCTCGCGTTTATTATTAAAAATGGCCATGTCTAGGTTACACGATAAATATCGTCGCTATCGTTGTTGTATCGTCCGGGAGTGCAAGACCACGTCATTGAAGTACCCAGGCAAGTTGTGGATCAAAGTGCCCCGTGAAGTGCGGAACACCTGGCTGGAGCTCGCTCATAGGGATTTTAATGCTTTGTCGCCTGAAAGTGCAATTTATTTTTGTGAAGATCACTTTGATGTAAGTACTATTCAGTCGCTACACAACTTATCATTAGTTTACTAGGTTAAGTATCCCAAAACAACAAACAAAACACGTACCTACTAATATTGTTGTTATTTACCTTTCAGTTAGAAAATGACATGGAAAATTACATGCAATATAAAATCATGGGCTCAGTGAAAAGGGTCCGAGTGAAGCCTAACTGCTTACCATCCAGGTGTTTACCAACAAGAGGTAATTTGAGTACTATGATATCTATAATAATAATAATAACTTTATTGCACAAACACATTACATAGATATTTTTGTTAAAATTTATACAATAGGTATTATGCGCAATTTTACAATTTAAGTAAAAACAGCGGCGTTCAACAGGGGTCCCCAAAATAGGCTGTGCCTGTATATTGGGGAACCAGTTAAGTATACATTACAATTTACATTATAACATAGAAAAGTATAATAAAAAAGTCAGAAAAAATATGAAAGTAAGATATAAAGACATTCAATATTTTTAAGAAGTAATAATTGAATATAAAGGTAAAAATTAGAACGCTAAGTAATATAAAATATTTTTTTAAGTGCTTCTATGGGTCAAGGTGGGTTTTTGTTGCAGCTACTATTCCTTGCAGTAGTTTTAGGTGAAAGAGATGTTCAATAAAAATTATATTTATGTTGAAAAATTATAATTCGCAGGAATAAAAAATAGACCAGCTCCATGCAAGGGGATTAGTATTAGTAGCATCATATAGCAGTCTGCCGTTTCATACAAAATCCCACAACATTTGCAGTAATGGCTCCTTGTTCATGGGCTTTAAGCCGGTGCTTAAAGCGACATTGGTATGTAGGTACTGCTGTGTAGTACTCACGTATGCACAGTACATGACCGGGAAGCGGCGGCAGTCGGCCCGCAGCGCCGCACTCACCTGCCGCCACGCCGCGCTGCGCAGCGAGCTCAACTGACACGCAACAAGATCTAACATCAGACTAGTAAAGCCAGAAAAAACATAAATAGTTTGCCATTTTGTAGATAAAATCGCTCTCGGTTTTATATGTATACATATACTTTTTTTAACATATATGTTTCAACAATCATCCCCTTACAGTTCGAAAAATGTGTTAGCAAAGTGCTGGGTCATTTTTCTATTATTAAGTTATGCACTTTACTTATACATGATACTCTCAGAAAATAATTAGTGACAGAACAATAGTTTTATCATTTAAAAATATTTTTTTACTATTAGTTTAACAGTGGCAAATAGGGGATGATCTTAAGTAGGTAGGTACGTATGTATAATCAATATGTTGAAAACTCAATGGTACGGTGTACAAATAAAAACTCATAGTGATATGACAAACCTTTTCCCGTGAATAGTTGCATGGATTTTTGTAGTCTCCACAGAGAACATCATGTTTTATGACTTCCCGTACCACGCGCACCATGTACTTCGGAGACCACTCCGGTACTGCCGGTACTATCAACATAAATCAACTATTAAGCACTACCATAGCTTTATATTATGGCAATATGGTAAAATTTATATAGGGATTATAGCCTCATTAGATTTTGAGGGTAGGTAGTGGTATTTTATCAGTACTGGACTGTCATTAAAGTTACTTTTGTTTTATAGGCATACTAGCCTTCTAGCTCTGTTTATGTGGACATCAGTTATTGCATGTTTACTTCACCCCTAAATAATATAAAACTAATCTACATTCTTCCCAATACCTAATCTATCTCTTATACAAGGTTGGTACAAAATTTCATCAAAATCTGTTTAGTAGTTTTTAATTGTTTGACAAGAGTTATTTTCGCGTTTATAATATTCTCTACTGTTTCAAGATATTTCGATTTAGTAGATTTTTTTAGAATGTATTCTAACAAAGAAAAACAAAGTAGGATGCATGAGTCGTAAGTATTGGCTATCCATGGGATCACATCCTATAAACATAGCTGGCTGGTAAATCTGGCACAACATACTTCAAAAAATCTATTTTTTGTTTTGTTGGATTTACACAACCATAACTTTTGAATATTTTCAACATGTGAACTCTGGCTGGCTGGCTGTTTGCCTATTTTTATTCCAATAGGAAACAACACAGGGCATTATTACTTAAACTGACATAATAGTTAAAAATATATATACCTGTAATGTAAAAATTATTACCTGTTGAGTCGCTCATTTCTCAATTTGTTTTTTGTAAAGATATAACTTAAATAAAACTAATCTACAATTTAGAATACCGAACGGTATTAGGTAATTATAAACATAATTTGGAAAACTAAGGACTTTGTTAACAGTGTCTCTTCAATGCAACTTGTTATTTATTAAAAACCCACAGTTAAGCACATTTCTCAGTAATTAACAAAATGGTAAACGCAAGTTAATTTATTATTCAATGAATCACATGAAGTATTAATAAAACTGTTATAGCCACAAATATTAATTTATAAAATATCTGAGAAGCGCGGGTAAATTTATAATCCAGTGCAAAACTGCAAAAAGAATGTAATCACTACGTTTTCCAGTGAAAAGCCGAGTGCAAAAAAAAAAACAAACATTAGAAACATGTCAAACATGTAAAATTCCTTTTTTTTTCATTTATTTTGGCCATGATCTTCCTGGCTTTTGTGCCTATAGATGGGCAATCCACACGGTATTTTGGATAAATTCCTATTTATAATATAGATTGGTCTTTGTATAGATTAGTTAAGATAGCTGTTGAGCCATTTCATCAATCATTGATGATCAATTTGGGAACCGGGAATACCCATAGAGATAGGAATACCTAATGAAAAGTCGGAATTCATGGTAGATGTTTATTTTCGCGACTGGCAACAAATAATTAAAAAAAATACAATGTTGACATGTCAATGTCATATTACAAGTCTGACTGATTTACTCACCTACAAATATTGTTTTATTAATCAAATTATTTACAAATTTGTAGATACATCAGTTTTTTTTAATACTTCATATGATTGTTAGAATAATGAACTACTTTGTCTGTAACATTTTGTTTTAATAGTAACGTAAATATGTAGTTAACTATTGACATTATGTTGCACTAAGGACACGTCGGTGATAAAGTGCTTAATTTTCTAAATAACAGAAGAAATAGATACTATTCGGTATGCCAAATATGGCCCATTGTTATCTGAGTTAGTTTCACCATAAAGACCTCAGGTCGAGGTCCCAGATAGAGCAATGTGTGCCTTAAAAGGTTAGTACATTATTTTTCGATGCATCGCGCTTGTACTAAAGTATATTTCGTTATAGCTGTGTTAATTAATGCCAGTGTAGTTTCCTATTAGATTTATAAGGATTAGTTCATATTTAGAAGCAGTTGATGGCACTAAAACATTGTAAACTGTGCTCTGAAATTTCTAAAGTCCAATGTAGGTAGGTAAATGCTGCAGTTTTTTTTGAAGTCAAATCTTCATTATTTAACTATTGTGTCGGTAATAAATAAGTCATTGGTGTTCACAGCTCTGTTAAACATGAATGGCTAATACACAAAGTTCATCCAGCGATGGTTCTACTTCTGACCACTCCAGTTAGCAATATAGTCGTGAATTTATGTATGCATATTAAATTGGCGAACTTTACAGATGCGTCGACCCCGAGTCTTTCACCCGAAATTCTGGAGAAGATGGCCCAGGAGGTTATCAAACACGATGTACTCTGCGGTGATTTCAAGAGACCAGCAAGTCTGTCCCATTACAAGGTATGGCATATTTTTAAATGTTTATAAATAACATGACACAGTATCACGCCGTATTGCTGAAGGGGTAGGCAGGGGTATGGTATATTTATTTATTTATTTACATTTCACGACTTTACAGTGCAGAGGCGCCAATTATCTGTGATTGGGATAGGGAGTGCCATTTGGGCTAAGTAACCCTCAATCATCATCCCCCAGCATTATCCCGTTTTCCACAGGGTCCGCTTACCTAACTTGAAGATTAGACAGGTCCAGTTTTTTACAGAAGTGACTGTCACTGGGTAAGTAACCCTGAATGTTGTGGTTAATGTGGATATGACCACGTGATTTTTGAGGCTGTGAGATTATGTTACATTATCCCCTTGAGTCCCTCTGTATCAATAATGTCTACTTCTTGTATTATAAAATAAAATAAAACTGTTTGAGATATCATAAGCACAGTCCTACTAATATTATAAATGTGAAAGTTTGTTGATGCAGACAAACAGTTAAGACAGAAATATATAAATAAATAATAATACATAAAAAAACCATACAAATATGTAACATACAAATTACTAAAATAAATGTTTAATATAAATTCGAGTATTGTGTTTCGAGTTTCAAGATTTGGGAGGCATATCCATGTTAAGACAAATGTCGCAAATGACGCTACCTACCCCTTATATACCCATTCCCCGCCAGCTATCAATCAATCATTTAATTGCAAGAACACAAAGTTAAAGATCTTATTCTAAGTAAAACAGTGCATGTATTCAACCTGCAAGCAGGTGTGCAAATATTTATACATATACCTAATTATATTATTATTAAAACTTATTCCTATAGTTAAAGAATTCGTTGACACTATAAAAACACATATGTAATAACCATTTCGTTAAATCATGCTTAAATTCTATCATATTTAATTCCTTTAAATTTTCAGGTAAATTGTTAAAAATTATGACACACATGTTATAAACATTTTTTTTATAAATGTACGCACGACAAGGAGGCTGGTATAGTACGTTCGCGTATTGTCTTCTAAGTTGTCTAGTACTTACTTCACGATTTTGTCGATCCTAAAAACCATAAAAAACCTGAAATTGTGAATAAAATACACGATATTTAATTAATTACTCAAGAGAAAAAATAAGAGAAATTTAAAGTAGAAGGAAGAGTTATAAATGTTGCGTGTTGTTCTACTAAAATGTTGACTCCACGTTTCAAGTTGAGCCAGGATGAAAACCATGTTTTCATTACGATCCACGCACCTTACACCAATATTGGTGATACTAAGATAGATGTAGATGGTGAGAAATTCCTCTTTGTATCCTGTCCCTACTTCTTGCGGCTTCGTTTGCCCGGAAAGATTGTCGAGAATGACAAATCTAAAGGTTCGTATGTGTGTGATTCTGGAGACTTCAACTTAACTAAATTTTTTGAAATAATGTTTTTGTGATTTTACAAAAATGCAGGCATCTTTTATGTACATGCAAGGTAAGGACAACACGTTACATTTTTGAAACAGAGGTTTGCAACTATCAACCGTATCGTATTGCGTAGGGACCAAGCATTATTTATAGCACGCATGCACTTTTTCTGCACCCCTAAAGCTCTACATACATGCTATGTTCAAATATTTTCAAATACACATGAGATAAGACCACCCAATACACATGAGATATAGGTGTATTCATGTCATCAATCAGACATAACTGATTGTTGTAATTGAGTTCTTTCTGTGTAATAAAGTATATTAGATTTGATTTGATGAGCTAGAAGAAGTACAATCAGTGGCCTTATTGAACTGCACCTCTGCCTACCCCTTTGGGGATACGGGTGTGATACAATGTTATGTTTTGTTGTGTAACACTGGCAGAATTGTGATCACACAAAATTCAGTAATCAAGAATGAATTGAGATTGTGGTGAAACTGAAACCATTTTTTAATAAAAAAATAGTTATTATATTTTTTTTTATTAAATATTGTTGGCTACCAGTTTAAGAAGGAGCGCAGCGCGGCGTGGCGCGCGGTGCGGGAGGCGCTGGGGCTCCAGATCCAAGGCAGCGTCGTCGGCAACTGGTTCTTCGCCAGCTACGTTCGCATCGTGAGTACTAAGCTTTCTGCCCGCCATTTCTTCCGAAACTTTAATGCTTTTTTACCGCCTTAGGGGATGAATTTCCAAATATCCCTTCTTAGTTCTCACTTATGTAAGCTTTTTGGGAAATTTCATGCTTGTAGGCTTAACGGTTCCAGCTGTGCAATGATCGATCTGTAGTGACGTGAACTGAAGATCTCTTGATTCCGTTTTAAAAACATTTTTTTAAAATTCATCCCCTAAGGGGATAAATAAGTATCACGCGGACGAGGTAGCAAAAAACTGTTAAATAGTAACTGGAACCAACGGCTTAACGTGCCTTCCGAAGCACGGATCATCTCACTTTCGGACAATCAGGTGATCAGCCTGTAATGTCCTGACCAAACTAGGGATCACAAAGTGATTTTTGTGATATGTCCCCACCGGGATTCGAACCCGGGGCCTCCGGATCGTGAGTCCAACGCTCAACCAGTGGACCGCAGAGGCGTCCCGTTCATGTTGAGTCCGTATGCAGTGTCCTTTACTTGAACATAACTGTGTGTGTGTCAGTTGTACCGCGCGGCCACGAAGGTGAAGGTGTGGAGCGGCGTCCCCGGCACCGTGATATCAGCCGCGGCGCTGGCGCACGCGCCGCCCTGGGTGCGCGACGTGGAGCCGCGCCTGCAGAAGTTGCCCCGTGTATTCGAGATCATCGTGGAAAAACAGAACAAAAAGGTATACTTTAATATAAAACAATTTAAAAAAATTTTTACCAACCAATAACATATATTTTTTTTAAATCATACCCTAAGGGGATAGTTTGCAGAGCGATGGGCGCTTACTTAGCAAATAAATTGTTACTGATGATGTTAATATACTGATTATATAATTTGTATACCGTACCTTACCTGGGCGTTTGGTGTTTAATAAATAGCTGCTAGCGGGAGGAGGGCCGAAAGGAACGAAGCGCGCTCACGTAAGGACACATTTTTACAAGATAAGTTAATGCACGATTATATCCTAAAATGGGATAGACAGATGTACCTAATGTAGACGACAGGTCGACATGGCAATTCTCTAGTGACGTGACGTTTTCAATATCGATATATTTTTATTATGTATGTAACAAAATGTGAATAAAATAATACCACGTTTTCATTTAAGTTAATATTTATTCATCTGAATCATCAAACGTATCGCTACAAAAACTTAAAGAATCTTCGTCACTGGTATCTCCGACTTTTATAATAAAATCTTCCATTTCATTTTCCATCTTTCATTTTCAATTATTGGTTTTTTTGCTTGAACACGCGACGAAGATGCAACCGTAGCCATTTTTAAAACACAATAGTAATAAATTATGTGAGCGAGATTATAATCGATAAACGCGGTCGATGCGGACTCGTGCGACACTAAGACTAAGACGCCGCGGGGACTGTGCGGGTGTGCGGGGCGACCCCGCCTCCGCGGCTCACCTCATGCCCCGATTGCCATGTCGACCTGTCGTCAACAGTACCTACGTCCATCGCAAGATGAACTAAGTACTCACACCTCACCGAGCCTTCTGTTAGCCCAACGTGATAGGTGGTGAGTCGTAACGCCGTCTGTAATGGTCAACTGTGTTAGTGAAAATTGCACTTAAGATAAATTAATAACTCATTGGTGGAAGTCTGGTACCGGGGTCGAACCCGCGATCCCCGATTGAGAAGCAAGCCGGTGATCCACAGGACCACAGTGACTCTGATACAAAGTCATGCATGTTATTTTGTGTGTGTGGTGTTATTTTTTTATAAAGCATTCAGAGACCGTTGCATTAAGTAACCTGCATTCGAATTGCAGTTATCTGTAGAAAAGAGAAAATAAATCAATAATGTATTCTGTGTTTCTCCGCCCACCCCTTAGGGGTTACAGGCGTGACCCTGTGCGTGTGTATGTGTGTGTGTATCTCTGTGTGTGTGTGTCTGTGTGTGTGCATATTCTGTGCACTGGCTGAATATATAAATGATGACTTGCAGGTGAAGAACCAACAGTGTTTGCTGGTGCGGCAGCTGCTGTCGGGGCTGTACACGGCGCTGCGCGGCGGGCTGCAGTGGGACGCGGCGCTGGAGTCGGTGGCCGCCACACACGACTACAGCCGCGCGCGGCTCAAGCAGCTCTGGTGAGGCTCATGGCACACGCCTAACCATGGCACACGCGTGACAGCTACTGACCAGCGCCGTCCTCAGGGGCAGCGTGCGCGGCGTGGCCATGGAGAAGCTGCGGCTGCTGCAGTCGTGCGGGGACCAGCTGGCTGCGGCCTGCGCCGGCGCCGAGCTGCGGGCCGCCGACTGGCTGGCCATAGACCTCGCGCTGCTCTACGGGGACGACCAGCTGGTCACCGAGGTGAGCCCGCTACACAGTACACTACACATGACACATACACTCACACGGGACGGCGAGGCAGTGACGCGGTGTGTGTGTGCGAGCAGGACAGCCTGCGGGAGTACTCGCAGCTGTCGACGCTGACGGAGCTGTTCTCGCTGGTGCAGCAGTACCAGCTGCACGCGCCCGGGACCACCGAGGTGTGGTGGTACACTGCGTTGAAGGACTATACTAGCAAGTGAGTGGTTACGTTATATATTTTTTATTTAAATGGAAACGGAAATTTTGCATTATCTTGCCATAACGTTTATTTCTCGGCCACCTAACTAAAAAACCTACTTTTTAAATTATACTTAAATTACTTTTTTAAGTTTTTGAAATTCATCCCCTTAGGGGATGAAAACATTCCGTACATAAACTACAAAGAAGAAGTAAATTCATGATTTTTATTTTTCTTATTTTTAATAGCATTTGAAACAAAATATTTGTTAGCGCTTGTGTTACTACGCAATGAGTTAGGAAGTCGATGTAGGGGTCAAGCCAGAAACATGTAACAGGCTACATGCGGACTCGTGCTGAGGGCATGTCTTGCTTGTATGACCTGTGCCCGACAGTGGGACGTACCACGCTGATGAGTTGTGACGTGTGACGAGTGTTGCGTGTAGAGGCCGCGCCAGCTCGCTGGTGGTGCTGCAGCGGCGCTGGCACGAGCTGCTGGCGGCGGCGCGGCGCGCGCTCACGGAGTACTGCCGACACCCGATAGTGCTGCCGCCCCTCGTGAAGGATCTCACGCTCAGGTACCATCGCGCACGAGTAGCATGGCTATTGGTATTTCTAAAATATTCTAACTTTGTTTCGCTGTTCCTATTTAGGTCCGGATGCCTTTTAAAATGTTGATCTGAGGCTTCCGCCTATCACAGACATTAGGATCTCACCTGATTCAATATACAGGGTGTTAGTGACATCGTAACGAAAACTTTGAGGGATGTTTCAGACCATGATTCTGAGCTGATATCAAGTGGAATTTTCCGTCGCAAAAGTATGGAACTGAAAATAATTTAAATAAGCTCTAAAATTTTTATGACTTCTCCGACAGGAAATTCCACTTGATATCGACTCAGAATCATGGTCTGAATCATCCCCTTCAGTATTCGTTACAGTGTCACTAACACCCATACCTACTTGTATGGCTACTGTATGTACTTGTGTGGGGTGTAAGTGACATCGTAACAAATACTGAGGGGGATGATTCAGCTTATTATTCTGAGCTAATATCAAGTAGAATTTTCCATAGCAAAAGTATAGAATTGAAAATAAATAATTTTTTAAAAAAAAAAACATGAATTTTGCGACGTAAAATTCCCCTTGATATTAACTCAGAATCATGGTCTGAATCATCCCCCTCAGTATTCGTTACGATGTCACTAACACCCTGTATATTATTCACTCTTAACACGTACTATGTTTGATTTAAGCTTGTGAGAGAAATAAACATATTTTTTATGTAATAATCTACAACACATTGTTTAATATTGTGTCTGGAAATCCGAGTCTTACTAGGTTGACTGGTTCCGACATAATATTATTTCCGCTGTATGTATCGGTTATAAATCAATCCGAAGATTCGTCTGTTATTGATTGACTTTTGATTTTCTTTTGTTGATTTTGTGTTTACTGTCTGTGCAACAAAGTATTTGTTATTAATTGTACACTCATATTTGTAGAGGGGTAGGCCTACTAAGTGTTAATGTAACGGTGCGTGTACGTCGGTGCAGGTATCCGCAGCTGATGACGCGGCCGCAATGCTGGCGGGAGCTGGTCGCGCGGGGAGAGATATACGTGCCTCCGGTCAGTACACATACATTTTATGTTTTTTGTTTAAAGAACGTCTAGGGCCCTAGCAGCTTTTCCCCGGCTATACTGGTTGTGTTACTCACAACCTATATAACTTTACAAAAAAAGGTATTATAAAGTTAGTTATTATTTAGAAGATATGAATGCATGGGATTAACTGTTTATGATTATGGGATTAATTGTTTGTATACCAATATTTTATGTTTCTTTTTTTAAAGAACGTCTAAGGCCCTGTGCCGAGGTTTTTCTTGCAGCTACTTTTCCCCGGCTATACAGGTTGTGAGAAGCTGCAGTAGTTTTAGGCGGATGAGAAATTCGTTATGTAAAAAATTACGACTCAAAGCGTAACTATGTTACCCACTGAATAAAGATAGTTTTGAATTTGAATACACTATTTTTGACGTAACAGTAATAATGTGATGATTCTCTGTGGTCAGCTGAGCGCGTACCTGCAGGCGATGGACGCGGAGGTGCCGGGGGCGGCGCCCGGCCCCGCCGTCGAGGCCGCGGACGAGGCCACCAACCACACACACACCGGTAAGTGATGCAATTTGTGTATTAAAGCGATGTTGCAATTTGACATTTGCACTTATAAAATGTCAACAAATGTCAAATAACAATATTGGTTTTTAGATGTGGTTTAGCCCCCCTGAAGGCTACATGCAGCCACTTTTGATTTGAGTTTGATTATTATACATAACAATATAATAACCCAACACATAACATAGACAGCCTTCATGCGTCCCACTGCTGGACAGAGGTCAATAGCCTTTCATCTCTATAACTTCTTTATAATTTCACGCAATATGGCGCATTAGAATTTTCTACAATGCTGTATGTATTAATTTCCATAAATACTAAAAAATGTTGCATAAGAGTTAATCTCTCAATCCAGATAGGCACTTACAGTAGCTTATGACTTACAGATAACGAGGACGATTTAATCCTAGTAGAGAAGGCTGTGGAAACGATAGACCTGGTGGGGATGGAGTCCGATGATGATGACAAGCTGATGATAGACGAGCTGCGAGACGCGGGCGGCCACACGGCCACGACCGCGGCGGGCGAGGCGAACATCGAAACACAGGTCGGACAATTGTTCAAGAACTTGGAACAACAGATCGACTCACAAATCAAAGAGCTAGACCAAATAGAGAAGACACAAGGCTCAACACACGATGGTGACTCGGCAACTGACACTGTTAAAAAGAAACGTAGAAATATAAAATATTATTATCTTCCCATAGACAAGATAAATATTAGTGAAATTAGTAATAGAGAGAAGAGTTTGGCAGAAAAAGAAATAAAGCAAGAGATGGTTAAAGAGACGATAGGAGACCAAAGCAACTACCCAACGGGTAGAAATTCAGCTATACACGCTGCAGTGATACAAGATAACAATACAATAACAAACACAAGTGAAACAGCGTCAAAAGCAGATGACACGGAAATCAAGGAACGGAGACAGTCCGCACAGCTAGCACAGTTACAAGAAAACACACAAAAGGCACTAACTATAGGAACACAATCAGCACAATCCAATACCGAAGTAAATCAACAGTTGAAGGTTGAAAAATCCAGTATAGATTTCAAAGCAATGTTCGGGACGAACTCAATACAAAACGATATAACAACTATACCACCTCATGTAGCTATACCAAGTATACAAATTGATTCCGACAGTTCTTGTGATGTCCCAGACATAAGAACGGAAGCAAATTGTGATGCAAGTAATGTGAGCGAAGTACTACCAGAAAGTATTGCAGTGTTAGAAAGTTTAGACCCGGCGACTGTGCAGACGATGATCATATTCAGTGACGAGGAAGACGACGACATGGATGTCGCTGGACAACACCAGAATGAGGACACACAAAAGGCTCTGTATGAGAATGATGATGTTCACAGTGATAACGCTCAGAATATTACCATACAAAATGACAAAACTCAAGATTATGTGTCACTTCCAAATGATATTTGTCAAATTGACAGTATTAAATGTGAGTCTCAGGATAACAGTGGCCAAAACATTGCAGCGTCCGCTGCCGACATAGACACAGAAGGTTCTATTGAGAGTAAAAGTAATAAATTACACGTTCCAACGAAAAGTAAAAGTAGAACAGACGAAGATGATACAACTGAAACTGCTGGTAAATCTACTGCCGAGTCTTCTGAAAGTAAAATTAATAAACTACACGTCGCAATGAAGACCAAAGCTGGGACAGTCGATGGTGATGAGTATACCGATTACAATAAGAGAAGAAAAACTATTGAAGAAGATACTATAAGACCAACTAAAGTGGAAGTTAGCACATCACGAAGCATTAAATTCAGAATTTCCTTTGAAGATACTGACGATAAATCTGATACTCTTAAAGATGATGTAGAGATCAAACCAAACATCTTGGAAGACGAAACTATCGAGTCTAAAGTAGAAATTAAAGAGGCAGATATGAGAAAAGTAGTAAATGCTCGCGAGAAGGAACTTAACCTTCATGCTAAAGAATTAACAACTTGTCAGCGTGTTGATAGTGTAGATATGGCAACAGCTAATGTCTCCAGCCGGGACCGCGTCAGCAGGCTCGCCTTGAACGCCCGGTTCGTGCGTCACAACGCGCACCTCATCCAGCTGTGCAGGCAGCCGCGCGTGCTCGTACAGAGGTTACCCCACGATTTAATGGCAGGTATGTCATTTTAGCATAACAAATCAAATCAAAAACTTTATTACAACAGTTATAAAATACAGAAGGTAGTATTTTATAACATTACATTTGAAAACTAATTACAGGTTTCTACGGATAACCCTAAATTAGTTAATATATCTGAGAGTTGTGCACAGGCGAATTAAAGTTAGAAGAGAGAACATAAAAAAAAGATTAGGTGTCAAAAAATCTTTGACTGAGTAATCTCCTCGCCGCTGCAAAACCAGTGTTAAACAAATCAAGATTAACTTCCTTAAAAAGTTTATTGAAATTATTACTCGCTCGCAACACAAAGGTGGTATGTCTATAGTTTGTTTATACCTGCATAGTATGGTGTCAGACGTCACACACACAGACGCGCGTGTACAATAACGTCAATGTGTAGTGTCTGTGTAAAACGAGGTTGTTTGTATGGAGTGTCCGGGGAGTAATTGATTGGAGGGTATTCTGGATTGAGTGCGAATAAAATAAGTTTATTCCATAAATTAAGAAACTAACCAACTAAACGCCGTTTAATGTCCGCAGCTTTTCTTCGGAAATCAACCGCCTCACGCCCCGCCAAGCGTGATTATACACGCCGCAGCAAGCAACCCCGCAGGCCCGGGATTGGCTGGATCAGGTCCCCCCCTAGTGGGGCCAGCCCCCCCGCCCCCGAGGCCCCCAGTCTCCCCCCGGCGAGCCCGCAGCTGTCAGAAGAGGTGAGGAAGATGCTGTTTGCGAACGTTTCGTTCCCCGGCTTATGGTGTAAGTTGCTCGCAGGACACTCTTGTTTATTAACTTGTGTCGTTCTGTAATAACTTGTGTCAGTTCGAACCCCGGGACCAGACTTGTATAGTCATAAGCAATATCATATACCCACTTTAGAACCCCGCCGCACTATCATATTTGACATTTAATGAGACTTACGTTTTAATTTGTCAAAAAAGTTAATGTGACATGGTTTCAAAGTGTATACATATTAGTACCAATGACTGCAATTTTCACTGACACAGTAGGCTCGACCATTATAGACGGCGATACGGCTGACCACCTATCACGTTGGTCTAACAGAAAGCTCGGTGAGGTTTGCGATGGATGTACCTCTGACCGCTGCGGGTTCGAATCCCGTCTGGACTTAAAATTTCAGAATCTTATCCTTATTTGTGAGGTTTCCATAAGCACGGGTTGTATGAAAGTGATTTCATCTCGTCGCATGTTGTGTGTAGAGAGGGGAGACGACGGACAGCGCGGACTCGTCGTGGATACCGTCCGACTCGAGCGGGGACACCCCCACCTCGCTGTCCCCCCACCCCGCCCCCGCTCATGCGCCTGCGCCGCGTGACACGCCAGTTACGAGACACACGGACACCGCTGCAAGTGAGTCTTCTTTTTATGATTATATGTATATCTTCTTCTTTTCTTCTTTTTATATTGCTATTTAGCAATAAGGCCGCCTATTGTGCTTATGTTTTATTCGTATGTTTATGTCCTTTGTATATGTTGTTGTGCAATAAAGTATTATTGATTGATTGATTGGTTCTTCTTCTATCGTGTGGGTTGTGAGGTGGATTACCAGCCTCATCAACCCTGGTGTCAGGGTTACTATTAAGCCGCCAAAGGCCCCTGAAGTGGTTCATGTAACAACTACAAAGATTAAGTCAGTAAAATTGTGTTGGTGACTGCAATGTCCTAACTTAACTAGGGATGACAAACTGATGTCACCGGGAATCGAACCTGGGACCTCCCGATCGAGAGACCAACGGTCTCTGTTACCAAAAGACCACTGATCCCGTGGACCGTTATCATGGTGACATGTCGTTAAATCCGTAAAAATGTCGTAAAAGGCTAGGTATGTGGACCGCGTGAAGAAATGAAATGAAATAAAATTTATTCGCTCTAGAGTGGTACAAAAGATCTTAAATATACATTATATCAAAAAAAGTCCAGCACTCAACCATACAGCGTGCGAATATTAATATTAAATAATTTATAATAACACTTTTTTTTTTGAAGAACGGCGTATCGCTAGGGAGATGATGATGATTTATGCAATACAAAAATTTTACCATTTTTTTTTTGTGTTTGCTCCTTGTCTCGTGTAGGTTGTATGGTCGATGCTCTCCAAATCTATATGTCAAGAGGTTCTATTGAGCCGTCCCCCCTGCCCCTGACACCCCCTGACATGACTAGTATGTTATGTTTGTTATCTTCAATGTTGTGATGTTTCAGATACTGCTGTAGAGACAGACGAAGTTACATTGACTGAGGAGAGGTTGGAGAAAATACTGAAAGAATTGAGGGTAGGTGTAAACAATATCTTAATAACTCTTCTCTTCCTCTTGTTTCCTCTTTGCTTTATTTCTTTTTTTAATATCCTCTGAATCTGCGTGCGTGCATGAAACGGTTGATGAATGTGGAGGAAGCAAGAGAAGTGAGTCAGGATCGAAGCAGTTTTTTTTAATATCTTAATCTACCTAGAAGTGTTTTGTGCATAGAATGACGACCACGATCAAGGGGCGGGTTGCTAATAAATAAATGTCTATGCAGGGTCTGCCGGCGCCGCTGGTCCGCAGCGGCCCCCTCGCCGCCCTCGCCGTAGCCGCTGCCACCGAAGGCGTTGACACCGAAGTCGTCGCCACCGAAGTCACTGCCACCGAAGCCGCCGACACCGAAGCCGCCGCCACCGAAGCCGCTGCCACCGAAGCCGTCGCCACCGAAGCCGCTGCCACCGGAGCAAGTAAGTCTTCTACATACACACGGTTCTTCTTCAAGTGCCATCGAATGCGAATATCGCGTTGGTCTGTGATGTACACCTTCAGCCATCTCTTACGTTCTTTGTCCATGAAGTTCTTGTACCTCTTCCACTTTTTACCCACGACGGAACGAATTGTCCGATTTCAATGCGGTTTTCAGCAATGGGTTCGTAGTTGATTGGTGCATGGTCTAAGGTAAGTCTTATGATATTAACTCACTAGGGGGCGCTGCTATATTAGTGTGAAACGTTTATATTGCAATATTATTAAAATTATAACGTATTGTCTGATAGTGTTTTAGGGAGTTTTAGCCAGAATTACTTAGGAACTGTTTCCGCCTTCACCGCATGGAGGTACTCCCAGCTTATATCATCATTGAATTCAGAGTTCAAACACAAATATTATAGTCTCAAGAGTATTGACACCAATTCTGAACAAAAACCAACAGAAAGCAACTGTATAATATTTAATAAGGAACTTAATATTGTGTGGTAGGATGAATCACACTTATTGTTTTACCTACACATTATATAGACTATAATTCGTATATGCTCTCTAAAAAGTTTGAAATTAAAATTAAGCAATTTAAAAATTTTGAAAAAGAAATACCCACGCCACGACGGTAAAAATATCATCGAAAAAGAATAAAATAACTCAAAACCCCCGACTTAACCTAATTATTATGTAACGAAATATTATAATAGACTTAAAAATACTATCTAAAAAAGAGTTGATATCTCGAGAAATCGGTAATAGATATACTTAAGTACCTAAACAATGAATATGGATGTTTACAGTTTTTTCCTAACGTGTTTGAAGATATACTTAATTTTAAATAAGAATATTGTGGAAAAACGTGAGTCTATATTAATTAAAAAAAACTCCTTAGTGACTGTGCGTCTATTTGTTTAAAATGAGAAGAGTTAATTTACAATAATAATAATAAAACCTTAAACAAAACTGTTATTTTTAACTAACTGTTACTGTTGCTTTTTTGTTTAATATAGGATGTCAGTTCTTTACACACGCTATTCGATGGAGCGTAATCATTATAAGCATATTCTTGTGTTGTCACATTTGTGTGATGTTTCGGGAATGTTTCAGACACCGCCGCAGAGATGGAGGGAGCTACTTTGACTGAAGCGAAGTTGGAGGAAATACTTGTGGAATTGAAGGTAAGTCCAAGTGTCTTGTATACACAAATGCTACCCGGAAGTGATTGCTTTTATGACAATAAGACTACCTGTTGTGTTCTTTATTTCCCTTATATGATGTTTGGGTGTCTTTGTGACTGACACGTATGTGATAAAGATTATTCGTATGTGAAGAAGACATACACACGCACGCACGCACGCACGCAAGTCCTTTCCACGAATTTGTACTTGTACTTTCAGAAATAAATGAATTTTATTTTCTATTTTTATCTTTATGGGTTTTGATTGTAGAAATAATAAGAATAATATTGATCCCAAAATGCTCCCCTGGGGTACTCCACAGCAACTACGCTCAGCAACATTCAAATTACATGAGCCATGTCAGGGGTCTTGGCGGCTCAATAATAAACCTGACAAACCTCCCATCAGGTCAAGCACCTCACAATGCAAACGATAGAAGAAGCTAGATATGTTAACGTTTCGTTTTGTTTAGGTATTATATTACAAAATAGAGATGTGTCTCATTTCTGACAAACAAAATAACTGTCTCAAAACAATTATTATTATTTGTTATATACCTACTTAATAATAGTTTGTTTTTGACACCTGTACAGCGCATTAGTATTTTACTGTAATGCCGTATTGTGTGTGGTAGTAGTAAATAAATAAATTAAGTTACCTAATTTGTGCTTATATTTCTATCTGCGTGCTTATATTATTATGAAAGTTTTCATTGGCGCTTCTGCAGTGTAATGTCGTGAAATGTATATATCTAGAAATACATAAATAGATGTTGGGCTTTGGTACGTTCGCAGGAGAAGCAGCCGCCGCCGGCGCCGGCGGGCCGCAGCGCGTGCTGCGCGGCGCGGCGGCACCTCGTCGTCAACGCCGCGCGGGCGCGGGCCCGGGCCAGGAGCGGCCGCCCGCCGCAGCCGCCCAGGGACCTGCACAGGTAGCCCTGGCCTCACATAGCTCATGTAACCACTGCGTACTTACGTCAGTAAGTACGTATCGGGACCAAAGGCTTTATGTGCCTTCCAAAGCACGGTTCATCTTAATGCTAAAAAATCTATTTTATACAACACTCAGCATTTTCATCATCGTTTATGTCATCGTCAGCTTCGACGCTGAACCAGGAACAAACGAGAACATAAAACACGTTCATGTCGTGCAAACCGACAGAGAGACTCCAGATTGTGTCCTTTCCAACATGATGGACCATGACGGTCCATCACATTATCTAAGGACGCTATATCAAAAGTGGCCGCAAGTCGTATTCGGATCACTTGTGACTTTGCTGAATATTCATGTCTGATATAATTTGATTGACGTTGACGATTGCTGACCGTATACCACTCCCCCTGGAGACTATGACGTGTAAATACCCTTGTGTGCCCGCCAGTTACAAGCACCCTGCCGGCGCCGAGTGCGACTGCTGCTGCCGCGCCGCGCTGGCCGCCGCCGCGGCCGGCCCCACGCGCCTGGCCGCCGTCGCCAGGACGCTGAGGGACGCCGTGGCCGGCCTGCTCACTCGCAGGGACGCCAGGAAAGTGTGTACTCACTTATACAAAACACTTTTACATACACACTCAAACTCACACCTCGGTATCATTTATACATCCCTATTGCCATACACTCACATGGTCACTCACACACTTCCACATAGTCACTTACACACTTCCACATAGCCACTTACACACTTCCACATAGTCACTTACACACTTCCACATAGCCACTTACACACTTCCACATAGTCACTTACACACTTCCACATAGCCACTTACACATAGTCACTTACACACTTCCACATAGTCACTTACACACTTCCACATAGCCACTTACACACTTTCACATAGCCACCCACATTTTCTCATTGTCTTACTCACCCTTTCTCACTCACACACACACACTCGCACATTGTCATACTCATGCACTTACACATACAACACTGTATTTGTAACAATAACAGTGTGTTCACAGATATTAGAAGAGAGTATGTTGATAATATTGTAATAATGATGTTTATTCTGTGCAGAAAAGATCGAGGGCCGTCTCCGCTGACGCAGCACCCACGCGTGAGTAGTTGCTTTGATAACACTTAAAAAATGTATCACGTTAAATTGTAGCGGCAAATCAAAAGAAAGAATGTATTACTTAGTCGTTATCCGCAATTTGTTAGCTTGAAACTCCTACTATTAAAACTGTACCACTTTCTATTCTACCCCCTCAGGGGTTCAATTACACAAAATCCCGTCTTAATGAACACCTACGACCTAAAAGGAACCCCCGTGCACAATTTGACACTCCTAGAACTTGTACTTTCTGTGATTTCGTGACGAGGGAGAAAGTTAGTGACCTTTCGCGTTTATATACAGGGTGTTAGTGATATCGTAACGAAAACTTTGAGGGATGATTCAGGCTATGATTATGAGTTAATATCAAGTGGAATTTTCCGTCGCAAAAGTATGGAACGGAAAATTTATTTTTTTCATTAATTTTCCAACAGGAAAATGGTCTGAATTATCCCCCTCACTAACACCCTGTATACTCGTGTAGATTAGATACGAATTGGTGCGGAGCGGAGAGTTACCGAACTATAAGTAGACGTTAGTGTTATCCTATATTGTATGGGCGTAGACATGTTTATGTAGGTCGTGAGTGATAGAATAGAATAGAATAGAAAAAGTTTATTATAAAAGGACGCCACTCACAAAAAAAATGATAATATACACACAATGATATATATCGGACGGTATATCATCTACAGCGACTGATAAGAAAACATCCAAGGAAGATCCGAAACATGACAAGAAGAAGAGGAAGCAGCCTCGCCCCCGCCCGCCCTCCTCCCCCGCGGAGCCGGCCCTCCCAGAGGCGGACCGCGACGGCGGGGCCGACGACTACGAGGAGTGGCTGCGACAGAGATACCAGTATCACAAGTACTTCACCCTGCCGGCGGGGACGGCGGATTATCAGCAGGTATAGTGATTGTAGACAGAGACATGTTTGAAAGAAAAAACATACGCACCAGGTGTTGACGTGTGTTCCATAAATTTTATGCTTGTCGATTACCCGTCCCTTTCCTTTTCGGCGGATACGAAAATGACGATATAACTTAAAATTAGGTGGTATTTACAGAAATTAGCACCAATAATATATTTCGTTCGTCCTAATGAGTGGAAGGGAGATAGCCTGATATGATTTCAGGCCGGACCAGTACCAGTACATAACGTCCGGGCTATTTCCATTTCAGTGATTAAATAAACTGTTTACTTGTCAACAGGTCAAAAAATCTTCATCTGTCAAAAAAACCCCTCACCCGCCTAAACCAGTAAAACAGCATTCACCGATCCAACAGACCATATCATCCATAGATGACCTCGAGGCTCGGTACATCACAGTACCGGATATGATACCAACAAAGGACTACATCAAAAACATCTTAAAGCAAAACAACCCGATGGAACTATCAACCCAACAGAAAGAACCAGTTACACAGAACCAACCAGTCACGCAGATATCGACACAGACAACGTACACAGTAGAGACGAACAATGCGGCTCGGACTTACGTGAGCCCCACATGTTTGCTGGTGGATCTGGCCGATACACGGACCGGGGAGAAGTCGCCCATGCGGCTCACCGTCACTGTCGCGCAGAACCAACAACCCACCACCAACCAGCAACCCACTACCAATATCACGCAACCCGCTAGTAACTTAACACAACCCACTGGTAACCCAATGCAATCCGATAATTTGACAAACTCCGTTAGTAACGTCATGCCATCTCTGAGCAATATGACACATCCCGGCACTAATCTGACACAAGATCTGACGGCATCTAAAGTAAACGAATCCAGGGTGAGACCCTCGCCGTTGTCATGGCAACGATCCGTGTCGCCCTCCAAGCCAGTGTGTCCACGCGCTGCTGCCCCGCCTGCAACATCATCAGACGTAAAACCTATTGTAAGCCCTTCTCGGGTGATACCAAGTAAATTCTCCAATGACATAGACCTCTCAAAATCTCCACCAGATACAAAACTGCCGCCACTTCCACCACTTAAACAAGCTCCAGTTGACGCGGTAGACCCTCCACTGGAATCGTGGTGTCCTATAATACAGTCCGTGCAGTCTCTAGCACAACCACCCGCCAACCCATACCAGACAACCAAGCTGGATCAACCAGCAGCACTCCCGCCAACTGTCCTGAAAGAACCACCGTGGGTAACCAATGTGACCCCACAACCTGCGACAGTGATACCACCAGCGACAGCGGCACCACAGATACCACCGACACGTCTACTCGAGATACCACTCTCAGTCACCACAAACTCTGGAGCTAAACCACCCGTCGTTTATGTACACACTGAGAATACTCTAGACTCGGAAAATACACTTCTAAACTCTACTGGATCTAGTAGCCAGATCCCTGTCGCTCAGGGTTTTGACCAGACTCAGGGCAAGTGCTCTGAGGCGCAAACCCTGAATCAAAACCACATCGTCCAGCCGATCGGGATAACTACGAGTTGTGGTGAGTAACATTGTTGCATCCAATATTAGTTATTGTTAAGTACTTCTTCACTACTGCGGTTACAATAAAGTAATTGTGGCTTTCGAATACATTCCGCTGAGCTTGGTATGGTAAAAAAAACTATAAAAAAATGAATAAAATTGTTATTAATAATTATACAGTGTTAATGACACCGTAACGAAAACTTTGGGGGTTGAATCAGGCCATTATTTTGAGTTGATATCAATTGGAATTTTCCGTCGTAAAATAATTAAAAAAAAAACACTAAACAATAATTTTCCGACAGAAAATTCCACTTGATATCAACTCGGAATCATGGTCTGAATCATCGCTATAAAGTTTTCGTTACGATGTGACTAACATCCTGTATTTAATTAAATTATAATGAAAATATCTATTTATCTAAATATATAATGTATTTGTATCGTGCGCAGGCGGTGAAGCGCCCGTGCTGCTGGTGACGGTCACGGAGGTGCCGCCAGCCGCGGCGACAAGTGAGCTTAATCTTATAATTATTTCTTCCTATGAAATTATCACTGAAGCAACGACCTCTGTGGGCCAGTGGTTGAGCTGCTCGGCTGCAATGCTGTCCGGGTGGCAAAATATTGGGCTGAAAAAATCTGAATGCCATCGAAACGACAAGAAGAAGTGGTTGAGCGTTAGACTCAGGATCCGGAGAGCCCCGGGTCGAAACCCGGTGGGGATATATCACAAAAATCACTTTGTGATCCCTGGTTTCGTCAAGACATTACAGGCTGATCACTAGAATGTCCGAAAATAAGATGATCCGTGCTTCAGAAGGCACATTCAGCCGTTAATGAAGCTATTCTACAATAAAAATAAACGTTATATTTTGCAGAGTCCCCGCCATCTTCAAGCAGAGGCCCAAACTACATGAGTTGGCAGGAGTTCCTCGCGTCGTCGGGGGCTCCAATATCCGTCGCAGACTTCATGAAGGGCCGCAACCCTACCACCCTCACCCTGCTACGGCTGGACCGCGGCGCCCCCCTGCTTGTAGTCCCCGGCCACGGCGGGGGCGTGGTGGTGGCGGAGCCCTGCCTGCCGTGCAGCAGCCCTACGTACTGGGCCCCCGGAAGCCCCGGGAACACGAGGCAGATAGCCTTCCCTGATAATCTCGATAAGCCGGGAGGTGATACTGGGAGCCTGCTGCAGGTGAGGGGTTTCTAACTAAGAATTTCTAGAAAGGGATTTCTAAAAAAGAAACTTGACGGTTGCGTAGGAAGCAATGGACAGGAGAAGGACACAACCCGCTCGTCCCGGCTTGACAAGAGGTGCGGGTTCAAGTCCCATCCGAGTCAAAAATTTTCGACTTAATTTTCTGTTTGTGGAATTCCATAGTCTGCTTACCCCGGTGGGAAATAGGCGTGAGTTTATGTGTGTATGTATTACAAATTATTCCTTTTTGGTGTACAGACTATAGCGAAACAAAACCCGAGCACCCCGCCAGCCCAGCCCGCGGCCGCCCCGGCGGGGCTGGCTGTGGCGCCGCGCGACATATGTCTCTCCGACAAGTACTACAAGAAGTTGTGCAACGACCCGCTGGTTTACGCCCAGGTATGATTCACATCAAGCTATAATAGCTTGATTAGATTGGCAGTTTTCAGAACAGGAGAGTTGAAAGGGCCACGTCGAAGCAATTCGTATAAAAAAGCAAATCAAATCAAAATATTTGTAATATTGCTTTTTTTAGATGAATTGCTTTGATATCGGGCATGCTACGCCGCTAGCATGTTTATCTTATACACGAAAAGTATATACTGAATGATGACCAACAACATGAAATAAAAAAAAAAATAGTATCAAAAAATATATAAAGTCACAATCATGAACCAAAAGTAGCTAAGGAAAAAGTAACTTTCGAAAATGTTCAGTTGTGTCAAAACTTTTCTTATTCGGAGTATAGTTTTTATGCTTATAATAATTATGCTTAAGTATATATAATTATTGTCATTAATTATTATGCTTATAGTAGTTATGAGTTTCAAAAGTATGCTTAAAAGGTTATTACAAATTAATACTATGCGTAACTAATAATAGGACAAGTAACAGTATGCCATGTTAAATTATTACATAAAAAATTATGAGTAAAAATAGAGAACCACCACATAACCCTAGTTGTTTTTCAAAAATGGTTGCCAATTTTTGTCCAGGCGGTGATTCCCAAACATTCCTGTCTTCTAAATAGTCATCACCTAAAAGTGATTTAAAAAAAAAATGTTTAATTGATGTTTTAAAGCTGTGTTTCGCGTTATTTCGTAGGCGTTTTTGCATAATTATGACGATGACACCCGCAGGTGTGGACGGCAGTGCCGGACACAGACACGCTCATGTGGCTGGTGGGCAGCAAGGCGGCCATCCGCGTGTGGCGGCCGGGGGGCAGGCTGGAGCCGCCGGCGGGGCCCGCCGCCGCCCGGCTGCGCTCCTGGTGCGTACGGCAGTTAAATTCACTTCTATCGCCCGTGAAACGGTCTCGGCGGGGCAGTACTGTGGCGTCGCCTCCACGAATCTTATATATTTATTTTAGTTTACTTTTTGATAGAACTTTTTACAAATTAAATATTAACTATTACAAATGATAATACAATTCGTCTATTCACAGGATTAAGAGTGACGAACCGGTGATCTGCCTGGACAGCGACTCCGAGTGACGTCACTGCTGCCCACCCCCGACGGAGCGTAGCGCGTTGATGAGGGAATAACCACTACTACCTCTGTCATAACTATTCTAGTGTCAACCTGTGATCTGATATGTGTAAATTGTGATTTTTGTATACGTACATACAGGGTGTTAGTGACATCGTAACGAATACTGAGGGGGATGATTCAGACCATGATTCTGAGTTGATATGAAATAGAATTTCCGTTCGGAAAATTCAGGATTTTTTTGCGTTTTTTAAAATTATTTTCAATTCTAAACTTTTGCAATGGAAAATTCCACTTTATTCCGAGTTAATATCAAACTCAGAATAATGAGCTAAATCGTTCCCCTCAGTACCCATTGATATCAAGTGGAATTTCCGTTCGGAAAATTCATGAAATTTTTTGTTTTTTTTTTTTTTTTAATTATTTTCAGCACCATACTTATCCGGCCTTTGTCCCAGCAGTGGGACATTGATTATGCTACAGAAAAAAAAAACTTTTGCGACGGAAAATTCCACTTGATATGAACTCAGAATCATGGTCTGAATCATCCCTCAAAGTTTTGGTTACGATGTCACTAACACCCTGTATTGTCACACTTGTAATTCCTAATGGGGTGTACAGAGCCACATGCGATCAGAAGATAATTTGCGCATATATATTTTGTATTAATTTTAAATAAGTTATTAATCAAATTTGATCAAAATTCTTATTGAAATATTTGCCAAAACGCTTTTTTTAATTTTGATAGAATTAAATACTACGTATTATTAAACAAAACGACAGTACAGTCATGAGCAATATCATGTACCCACTTTAGAACCTTGTCGCACTAACATATTTGACATTTAGTGAGACTTACAGTTCAATTTGTCAAAAAAGTTAATGTGACATGGTACCAAAATGTATACATATTAATGCTCGTGACCGTACAATAAGTGTTTATATTTCAATAAAGATAACATTTTACTACTTCAATGCGCTGCAAACAATTAGATCTGTCAAAGTGCGTAAGCTAGTGTTGTGACGTTTATTAGCATAGTGATGTAACAGTCGATATTAAGTCGATCGATTCTTTTACATGTAGCAGTATAGATCGGACACCAAGTCGCACCGGTGCCGAGCTAGACGTACCTCACCCCCTCTGGGGCACATAGTCACATTTCCTAGTGGCCGTAAGCCGTTAAAGAGTAAGGGAGCGCGCGCGAACTTTCTGGCTCGCTCGCACTTACGCGTTAGCCGGCACGAAATAAGAACGAGATTTTTGTACGCAGTGTCCGGGCTGTGCTGAAGTTGCTGTTTAGTCTATTTCTACTATGGCCCCGATTCCTGCAGACACCTCCTAATTTTACTTTAAGTTATACCTGTCATTTTCTTATCCGCCGAAAAGGAAAGGGACGGATGATTGACAGCTCTTAATTTCAGGAAGCATGAGTAAATTAATGAATAACCCGGGCGAATCAAAAAGGTATCTAGCTGGTATGTAAACCGTTTGACGTGTGCTGTCAACTTAATTATGTTGGGTTATTGGCCAATGTAAAATTTTTAGACGGTTGTTTTAAATTTGTGCTTAAAAATTACGTGTGTACCATAAATTTTATGCTTGTCGATTACCCGTCCCTTTCCTTTTCGGCGGTTAAGAAAATGACAGATATAAATTAAAATAAAATTAGATGGTGTTTACAGGAATTAGCATCTACAGGGTGTTAGTGACATCGTAACGAAAAAAAAAATGGAACGCCTATTTTATTGTACTAAAAACGATGGTGGGTGTTTTTCTTGTCGCAAATGTTTAATTAAGATTTTCAATTTTTACTGTGCCGCAATGTAAGTCGAACAACGCGCCACACAGACGCTAAACTTACGCGCGGCTACGTTACGCGTGTGAGATACGATGTTGATATCTAGGTAGGAGTTTTCATTCTCTTGTATTTAGATGCTTAGTAGTGGTTCAACGTTTAAAAATGTTGTTTGTTGAAGTAGAACACCTACTGCCACGATTTTTCACGCACGGTACCTACCTACCAGTTATTAAAACGTTCCTAACTTATTAACAATAAAAACCCTACTCTTGCCTTACCTTAATTGTTATTCCTTCGGATGAAGTACCTAGGTAGGTACCCTAGAACATGTCACGTCACGTAGGTATGCAACATCGCGTTTCCTCCGCGGTAGGTAGGTATCACACGCACTCACAAACACAACACCTTGCTCTTTAATAAACATCAACAATCTTCCATACTTTTGCGCAGTAAATGGTCTATGATCTATCATCATAATCGACACTACTCATTTACAGAATGAAACAAACACTCACAAACACGAAAAAAATATCCTCGAAAAACATCACGCGATTCGGGTCAAGCTTAGTATTCGACTGAGCGGAAGCGCGCGGCGGCGGCGTTAGCGCAAAGCATCAAAGGCGCCGACTAAGGGCGCCGACGACGCACCGGCCGCGGCCGAGTCGAGCCGACGACTAGAGAGAGAGAGAGAAGTATGTTTATGGTGCAAGTGACAGAGAAAGAAATAGTATCTGTTCGTATGCCTACTTTATTGGCGAGCGTTGCCCTTGACCCGTGCGCCGGCTATTCACCTGCGCATAGCTGAAGTTGTAGATACGTTATTATTATTATTGATGACATTGATAAAATTTAATAATTAGTAATTTTTATTTGTTTATTTTAAATGTGCGTTCTATGCAGCTTAAAACACAATATGGGACTGAAAAAAATCTATTATTTTTATGAATTTGGCGACAGGAAACTTCACTTGATACCTATCAACTCAAAGAAATACCTAGTATCTGTTCGTAATGCCTACTTTATTGGCGCGCGTTGCCCTTGATCCGTGAGGCTATTCACGTCCGAGTATCCATCAAGACAGATCAAACAAGCCCTAACTCGGAGGTCTTGCGTCCCAGGATCCTTTAATTATGTCTTATAACCTTCTTGGCCTATGTGGTCCAGAGGTTGAGCGATGGGATGCGGAGGGTCCGGGTTCGTATTCCGGTGGGGACATATCACAAAAATCTGTTTATAAGGCCTTTGGTTGGGACGTTACAGGCTGATCACCTGATTGTCCGAAAGTAAAATGATCCGTGCTTCGGAAGGTACGTTAAGTCGTTGCTCCCGTCTACTAGGTACTTATGTAAGCACGTAGCCGTTACATGAATATTGTACACAGAACAGGATAGGTTTAATTAGTTCTTTACTGATGATTTAACAATGAGATTTAAAACTACGAATAACTTAGTACTTAGTACCTCGGTACGGTACAAACATGTAACAAGAAAAATAAGATCACTCCACTCGGACAATTTTTTTCTTAGAACATGCCGACATTGCCTACGCGGCGGAGTTGCCGAACTATCGATAGGTAGATTATCAATTGTTGAACTTGAAAATTGTCTAAACTATCGAAAGTAGTGATAGTACATTTAGATCGATACTAGCGATAGTACCGATAGGTCTTGCTTTGTAACAATAATGGGTATTGATCTAAAAGATTTATTTATTTTCGATTTTTGTGTAGCGAGGTTTTGCGTAGGTACTTACATACTAAGTTGGTGGATGGTTGACATAGTAGGTAACTAATTACCTAATCTGTGGTGGTTGTGTTAGTTGGTTGTTAGTTATTCTAATGACAACAAAGAATACAATTATTTACTGTTTCAACTGTTTTAGGTAGATAATGGCCCTGATTCCTATGAGTAAATGAATGAATAACCCGGTCGAATCAAAAAGGTATCTCGCTGGTAACTTAATTCTGTCGGTTGTTTTAGATTTCTGCTTAAAATTGACGTGTATTCCATAAATTTTATGCCTGTTGATTATCCGTCCATTTAAGAATAAGAATAAAATAAATTTATAATTTACGATAGACAGAGAAAGAAATAGGATCGGTTCGTAGTGCCTACTTTGTAGGCCGCGCCGCCGCCGCGCCGCCGGCGTGCGGCGCGGGGCGCGCGGAGCGGGGCGTGCGGAGCGGGGCGCGCGGCGCGGTGCGTGTGGCCGTTGACCCGTTCGAGCAGCTGTTGTCTCCATTACATCGAAAATTTTCGATAATTTGTCATTATTGTTTTTTTTATTGAAATTTGGGTTCTATGCAGCTAAAAGCACAATATGGAATTGAAAATAATTAAAAACAAAACTCAAAATTTCATGAATTTTGCGACGGAAAATTCCACTAGATATTAACTCAGAATCATGGTCTGAATCATCCCTTTCAGTATTCGTTACGATGTCACTAACACCCGGTATATGTGGTTATAGCTTGTGATATCTGTGATTATGTTGTATGCATGTGTGTATGTTGAGTCATTAGTTTATACGCAAATGAAGTGTATAATAATATTGTAAATAGGTAAATAAGTTGATATACCGTTTAAGTTATGTATATTGGGACGGTTATTAAAATACAATTAGTGGCATCGTACAAAATTCTGACAGACATGATTCAGCTCATGATTAGTTTCCGTCGGAAAACGAATAAATTAGATTCATTTATTTCACATTTACGGAGGTAAACGGAGGAGCTCGGTGGCGCAGCGGTAAACGCGCTCGGTCTGCGATTGTTGAAGTTAAGCAACTTTCGCAAAGGCCGGTCATAGGATGGGTGACCACAAAAAAAAAGTTTTCATCTCGAGCTCCCCCGTGCTTCGGAAGGCACGTTAAGCCGTTGGTCCCGGCTGCATTAGCAGTCGTTAATAACCATCAATCCGCACTGGGCCCGCGTGATGGTTTAAGGCCCGATCTCCCTATCCATCCATAGGGAAGGCCCGTGCCCCAGCAGTGGGGACGTTAATGGGCTGGTGATGATGATTTCACATTTAGTTGTGCAACACATTTAGACACAATATAAAATGGTACCAACATAAATTTAATATCATCGTCGAAAATGATAACAAAAGAATAGATAATAAATTAATATAAAATGACAAAAGATAATAAATCAATACAATGTCATGGCTAACATTGTTCTTATTCATTTCCATACTTTTGCGATGGAAAATTCTACTTGATATTAACTCAGAATCATGGACTGAATCATCCTCAGTATTCGGCGTCACTAACATATAGCTCCAGACCACAGAATCGAACCCGGACCTCCAGATCGTGAGCCTAACGCTCTTACCACTAGACCACGGAGGCTGTTGAGTTATGTAATAAATGAATTTATTGCGATTATGTGACCTGTGGTGTTTATCGACTGTAAATTACGATATTACTATTAATGTACTTGTAATCTAAGTAGAACAATTTTGACTGAAACAAAACCAAATAGATACTTATCAATAAGAAATATATAATACCAAATGCCGTTTCATTTCCTATTCCTGATTTTATGTGACCTGGAATGGTTTTCATTACTTGGTCGGCCAATTGGGGAGCGCTGACGGCCCTTAGTGATAAACATGTATGCTATACAAATGATCTTATCGTGTGGGTTGTGAGGTGGAATACCAGCCTCATCAACCCTGGAGTCAGGGTTATGATTGAGCCGCCAAAGGCCCCTGACATGGCTCATGTAACGATTACTTACATCAGTAAGTAGTAACTGGAATCAACGGCTAACGTGCCTTCCGAAGCACGGATCATCTTACTTTCGGACAATCGGGTGATCAGCCTGTAATGTCCTAACCAAACTAGGGATTACAAAGTGATTTTTGTGATATGTCCCCACCGGGATTCGAACCCGGGGCTTCCGGATCGTGAGCCCAACGCTCATCCACTGGACCACAGAGGCCGTTTACATATGATGTATGCAGGTAAACAATCGTTGCATCTAAGCGACCTTCCCCACGGCGCGACACGACATGACAATTTGAATATAACGTAAGCGTACTTTGTTACGAAATGTCCAAAATGAGTTTGTTATGAGTATGACGTCATCTGAATAATAATCTACCCTCAAATGCGAAGACGTTACGGTTCAAATCCAGCATTCTTATCGTAGACCAATGCGTGTGCTGTTCGAGAGTCTCAGCGCTTCCCATTTGTCCGGCCAAGTAGTTAAAAATGCCATTTACGGCTAATCTAAAAAAACAACATAAAGCTCGTTCGTTAGTAATCATGTTCGTAAGTTGTGGTCTAATAAATATACCATATTGCACCAAAATAAAAGAAATATTTACAATAGACTATTAAACTAGGTACATGGCATGGCGACCTTATCGCTTAGACATTTCCAGACAACTATAAGGCGAGGAAAAATGAAAAAAATATTGATGAATAGATATAAATGATGATATATGTAGTAGATGGATGTACCTCTAACTACCCCAATGGTAAAAAAAAGACCGGACCTGTCAAATCTTCATTTTAAGTAAGCGAACCCTGCGAAAACGGGATAATGCTAGGGGGATGATGAATTAAATGGCCTAGGATGTACAGTCATGAGCAATATCATATACAGGGTGTTAGTGACATCGTAACGAAAACTTTGAGGGTTGATTCAAGCCATGATTCTGAGTTGAAATCAAGTGGAATTTTCCGTCGCAAAAGTATGGAACGGAAAATAATTTAAATAAGCTCTAAAATTTTCATGACTTCTCCGACAGGAAATTCCACTTGATATCGACTCAGAATCATGGTCTGAATCATCCCCTTCAGTATTCGTTACAGTGTCACTAACACCCATATCTACTTGTATGGCTACTGTATGTACTTGTATGGGGTGTAAGTGACATCGTAACGAATACTGAGAGGGATGATTCAGCTGATAATTCTGAGTTAATATCAAGTGGAATTTTCCATCGCAAAAGTATAGAATTGAAAATAATTAAAAAAACTAAAAAAATAACATGAATTGTGCGACGGAAAATTCCACTTAATATTAACTCAGAATCATGGTCTGAATCATCCCTCTGAGTATTCGTTACGATGTCACTAACACCCGTTATACTACCCATATTTGACATTGAATGAGACTTACGGTTTAATTTGTCAAAAAAGTTAAGTAATGTGACATGATTTCAAAGTATATACATATTAACCGTACATTGACCAAATTGGAGATGTTTCGATTTTTTATGGAAGTGTACGTTACTATATTTGTGATCCTGTCGTAAACAATTACTGCCGCCCACTCGCCGTCCACTTGACGAGAAATAAAACATACAACAAACAAGTAATCGTGATACAAATATTAGTATAATACAAACAAGATCGCATCTTGTCAGCAGCCAACAGCCGGCGGCGTGTGGAGGATGTTTGCAGCGTGACGGTACACAAGCGGGGGCGGGCGGCGGACACGAGAGGTAATGAAATAACAGATGAGCGGAGGTGAGGGCGGCAGTACCTGGGGGCCACTTTGGGGGGCGTCACGCACACTGTAACAAAAACTATCGCACTTACGTTTCACTTTGAATCGTCGATTTTCACATAACGAACGTCTCATCCGCCTAAAACTACTGCAGCTTCTCACAACCTGTATAGCCGGGGAAAAGAAGCTGCAAGAAAAACCTCGGCACAGGGCCCTAGACGTCCTTTGAAAAAAAAAACAATAGCAATTGAGTAATTTAGCTGCCTAATATCAGTTCTTAGACAGTTAATCCCATGCATTCATCAGACCTAGGTCAATGTGCAGATTTTCATTGCGAAGGAACCACGGAGCTCCCGTGGCTTTCCGCATGAAACGATTATTGTTCCCTATTACATGGCACTTAAATATAGCTGGGAACGAGTGGGTTTATAACTATAAAGCTCTGCTTACCCCTTAGGGGATACAGGCGTAAAGCTATATAAATATATTTTTACTTTTGGCAAAATAAACCTACGCTGTTCGGTGGCAAGTATCCGCGTCGCGGCGGTGTGAGCCGCGGCGTCAGCCCTTCACGCCGCCTTTCCATTATAATTTGTTACATTCGTTGGTGTTGACGCTGCGCCCGTGCTCCCCGAGGCCCGACCGCCCTGCCCGCCCCGCTACACAAGCACCATTGTCTGACGGCGCCGGCTGAGTGCTCAGACAACGCAACAACACTGAATACATTAAACGATGTTTGTGTTTAGTTAAGACACTTGCGTCTATTTCAGTATTTTGTTGGTTTGTTTTTGACATGACTTATTGTACCTCTAGATTTGCCGTTTAAGACATTCACTACTTGGCCGGACAAATGGGAAGCGCTGAGGGCTCTTACGCGGTACAAAATTTACGACAACAGGCGCTTGTAGGCGCTCGTTGGGTTGGCTCGTTTTTGTACGAGTATATCGATGCCTTCTTTGTAGGTATACTTACGTACCTACTTAGTATTATTGTTATTAGCGAACGGTTCTCGTGCAAGCAGCAATATATTTTACAAGAAGACCAAGTCATTATCAAAAACAAAGACAATAAAGGAATAAAAAACTATATAAAAGAGGTAAAATCCTATAAAAAATTGTGCCATCTTGCATAATTGTTGTGTTTCAGCTTACGTCACGCCATTTCTGTGCATTTTTTGATATTATTGTACTGCAGCGCGGCGTCGTCACCGGGTGAGAGCCCTCAGCGCTCCCCATTTGTCCGGACAAGTAGTTCATGACATTTGCGGAAAATCTACAATAAGTCACGTCAAAAAAAGTGGCGTCTTCTAATAATAAATATTTTCTTTTTTCTTTCAATTGTATATTTATGGCGAGAGAAAAATGTCAACTGTCCTAAGGACACACTCGCCACTCCTCCGTGCCGTGCACATGCTTGACTGACTCCTTGCATCAGCACCAGAGTGTGGTCTGTTTGTGAGTGAGTGTGTTGTAAGTGTCCGAGGTTCTGCGAGATGACGAATGATGGGTGAAATATGTTTTGATATTGTTCACTGTTTGTATAAATATACTTACTACAAAATTACCTTATTTATACTTAATTATAATTATATTATTAGGATAATTACACGGCGCATTGGCGCTTCTACGCTGTACATAATGTCGTGAAATGTAAATAAATCCTAAATAAGTGCGTCACAGACAAAATAACTTTATAAATAACACAGGTAAATAATTAATTTATCAATTAGCGACCCGCGTCAGCGTGTAGCACTCACACGCATGACTTCACGCCAGTAGCCGCACCGGGTAATCTAGTGATAATCCGCTGATAAGCGCCGCCTGTGATTTGTCGAGTGGACGGCTGGTTCAGAGAATACAATATTAATGTTTTAATATAAAAATCATTAGCGACGTCAGGGGCTATTGGCGGCTCGAAATTAAATATAACTTTATTGCATATTACATGCACGAAACATTTTAAAGTCGTAAGACCGAATGTTCTTTTAAAATCCAAAACCCATTGTTTAACTAATAATAATAAATAACTATTGTATCTAGAAATCTCGGCGTTAAGAGGTTAAAACATACTCGAGAAATATTACAGCACAATTGGCGGCATTATTGCTCTACAGCAATTTCTTCCAAGCAACCGCGAGACGGAAAGTATCTATGGTTAATATATTTAGGTGTATAAGGCCGCCTGTTGTGCTTATTTTATTCGTTTGTACATATCCCTTTACTTAAGTCAGAAATCGGAATCATTTATTCAACGTAATTATCATGGATAAACTTGTTGAAGGTCAATGTAACATTTTTGAATTTACGTCATTTCGCAAGGTGTTATGGCTGAGGAGAAGAAATGACAAGAAACTGCAACAGCAACACATCTTTTAAAAACCAATGAGGATATACATTACAAGTTATTTAATAACTAGAGGAATACATTCAATACCAGACATTTTTATAATTTAGGTAATCATTAATCTTATAAGTTTTTTACATAAAGTATGCTTCACATGAGCTTTAAATATTGTCTTTGTGCAATAAAGAATTATTGATGGATTGATTAGGTGCAGGGTGGTGCAACGATAACAAGGATTGCAATAGTGAGCTCACCCAGGGTTGGTGAGGCCGGTCGTTGACCTCACAACCCACACGAGAGAAGAATAAAAATCATCGGAGAGACCGGCCGGAGTACGGGAAGTATGAAATAGAAAAGGGAGGACCCAGCGGTGGGATCTTACAGGCTAGTTTTTTTGACGTGTCTTATTGCATATTTGCCTCAGGTAGTGATTACTTGGCCGGACATATGGGGAGCGCGTTCACCGGAGAGTCTTCACCTGCTATAATAAAGACAACAGGCCTGTGGGTGCCCAGTTGGGCGCTGGCGCACTCGTGCAACTTGACGTATTATTAATCAGATTTGTATTCAGTACGTCGTTCCAAAAAGGTAAATTCAATAATAATTAATTAATAAACATTCGCAGTAACTACAGAGCGATCGTACCTCACCCGATGTGGCCCCTCTAAGGAGAGATCACGTGGAGATTTGATATGATTAAGCTATGTATGCACGGAGTAACAGTTGATTTAAGTACAAACACTATTTTAGGGCCTACCTTCTCCGGGATACAGAGAATAAAAACTTGATGCCCAAACGTAAGCAGCAGCACTGTTGAGTGTCCCTACATTTTGACAGTGCTCCATACTGTCCAGCTAAAATTCGTGATAAACTGCAATAAAATGTGGAGCAACGTGGAGTGTATGCCTTTTTTTTTTGACGTGACTTATTGTAGATTTGCCGCAGATGGCATTAACTACTTGGCCGGACAAATGGGGAGCGCTGAAGGCTCTCACCCGGAGTGTATGCCGTCTGAAGGATGAGTTACGAAAAGTGGCCATCATTTGGAGAAAGACAGTTTTGATTGAAAATCTGTCTTCTAAGTTTTTCTTCTTTCCCATCATTAGGGAATAAATATAACACAAAAAAATCAAAAAATATACTTAACCAAAACAATATTTTGTTAACTCAAGTAGTATGGGGAACTTACAAAATTTAGTCAAATCAGTTACACGAAATTACAACGGAATTTGTATGAAAAAGCACACTGTGACTTCATAGAAAAACGTGATAAATGACCTATTAATTAAAATTCATAAATATGTTAAATAGAAAAAACGTAGTTTACAATACTAACATAGCATTAGCAAAATATTTATAAGTTTATGTATTCAATCAACAATTTACTGCGTTTTAGTTGTAAATAAGACTGAATTGAAAAAAATAATAACTTATTTATGAATTTTAATCTCAAGATGTACCTAATTATAAGTGGGAAAAAATGAAATGTTTTTCGTTAGTTTAAGATCTGTCTTTATTTCGTAGACATTTAGGAGTCGCCGTCGCCGGACACGGCTTGGATGATGATGATGATGATGATGATGATGATTTCGTAATCAGAATTTCATAATTTATCTTGAACCTAGTACAAGGCCCAATTGTTTATTTGAACACGAGTGAGTCGATTATAGCAATGTTTGTTGGTACATTGTATTCAACCTCATCTCAGCGACCAAAGTGAAGGCTTTACACAAGCTGTACCCTATTTATGGCAGTATTTTGTTTCGCGTCACCCGACAGTCGCACCTCGGAAACGTAATTTGCGCGTCAAAGCGCGAGAGATTGCGCTCTCGAGTGGTTATCCTCGGTGCAGCGGGGGGTGAAACGATACAATATAATCTACTTAAGGAGATAGAACAAAAACACTAAAGAAAAAGGTAAAACAGCTCTACCAACCCGCAGTGGAGAAATATGACAGTTGTAGCTGTAAAATATGAAATATGTCGTATATATGCTAGTTTATCATAATCTTCTTCTATCATGTGGGTTGTGAGAGCCGCCAAAGGCCCCTGACATGACTCATTATTATTTATTTATTAACATTTCACGACTTTACAGTGCAGAAGCTCATGTAACGATCACTCACATCAGTAACCGGGACCGGGGGGGGGGGGGGGGGGGGGGTAGTAACTGGGACTATTTACTGATATACTTAAGTGAGTAATCGTTATCGAGAAAATAAAATGAGACGGATCATTTCACTTTCGGACAATCAAGTGATCACCATGTAATGTTCTAACCAAACTAGGGATCACAAAGTGATTTTTGTGATTTGTCCCCACCGGGATTCGTACCCGGGACTTCAGGATCGTGAGCCCAACGTTCAACCACTGGACCACGGCGGCCGTTATTTATTTAGCGATAATTAACCAATAGTATTGTTTATTAAGATCATTTTTTTAATATTTACAAAATAAGAATGTGTTTTTTTATCTGTGTACCTATTACAAGACCCGAAACACGGGCGGCCATGGTTGAGCTTCGTGTGACGTCATATTTCGCAAAATAAACAAATACTTTGGCAGTTTCTTTGTTTGTTGAAATGTGACGTCACTAGGTGACGATATTTAAAATAATTGAAGAAATATGTGTTTTTTTATGTATTAAATGGGTGAATATCAAAATGTGCCAAGTTTGGTAACGAACTGTCATATAAATTGTTCGTGAAAAATTGGGAACCGAGGATCCTTTTGGATCTTTTTCATGTCGGAACCCAATTTTTTACGAAAAAATAATAATAGAAATTTCGCCACCAAACTTGAAATTTTGATTTTCACCCAAATAAAGCTTTCTCGAGAAAATAAAATATTTTAGACGTATAAAATAATAAATTGTAGTTTTTAAAATACTTATCCGAAAGTAGCTAATGGAAACATTCTAACTTTGGGAACAATCCCACACACGCCACATCGTTGAACGGAGGTATGTACTGAATCCTTTACTCGTGAACTATTTGCATTTTACATTTTCTTAGAAAGGTCCCTACTTACCTCAGTACTTTTTTGGCTTCCTCCATAATTAGTTATAGTGAAAGTAGTCCGAGGTAAACCTATTAATAAATTATTATAACTTTATGCTTTCAGGGTGCTATCATTAGAATCTCCTGCAATTTCTTCAATAAAATTTAAAATGTCATCTCTATTTAGGTCAGTGGTTCTTCACGAGATGGTAAACTAAAAATACGTTATACTGTAACTAATTAATTACTTGGTTAGAGCATTGCTATGGATGCCATCGGGGGTGGACAGGGAGCGACCTCGGGGTCAGTTGCGTAAGTAATATCCCTTCTTATAATTCCGAGTGAAAATGTTAAGAGGAAATCCTTATTACGTGGCCATACGGTACCCTTGGGTATTTAAGCAATTACATACTTATTAATACATACATATATAAACTCACGCCCTTATTCCCCGAAGGGGTGGGCAGAACTACAAATAATCAAGAAACTATTTGCAGCCACTTTTGATACATAGTCCTAAGGTGGATAATGATAAACCGTATGATGATAGGGGATCAGCCTATCGCTCTTACATACTTATTAACACTATGTGTATATTTGTGAGAGGGGACAATGGATGAGACTTGCACAGGACCGGAAAGGATGGCGTGAAAGAGAGGAGGCCTGTACCCAGCAGTGGATGGATACAGGCTGAGTAGATAGTATATTTGTGTCAAAAGTGGCTGCAAGTTGTCTTCTGATTACTTGCGGCTCTGCCCACCCCGTTACGCGTACGTGGGTTTGAATCCGTGACAGCCTTGTTAGGAGAAGGCGTCACCGGGTCGAATCCCAGCTAGTTTTGGATCATAGATAGTTGAAATCACGCGGTATCCAGAATTAGCCCGGTTAATGGCAAGCTCGCCCTGTTATACGGGACTATAATTATACTATACGTTTCTGCCTACCCTTTCGGGGTACAGGCGTGATGGTATGATTGATGGGTTTTGAGTTAACGGCCTCCGTGGTCCAGTGGTCGAGCATTAGGCTCACGATCCGGAGGTCCCGGGTTCGAATCCCGGTAGGGAAATATCACAAAAATTACTTTGTGATCCCTAGTTTGGTAAGGACATTCAAATTCAATTTTAAAAATATCTTTAGGACATTATTATTATTATTAAAAATAAGTACAGTACTTAATACATTTTTTTTACAATTGACGGTGCAAGAAAAACCTTTGGTTTGTCCGTACACCGACATTCACCATCGTCGCTTCCAATTTGTAACATATCATGCTCGAATAAATAGTACAATAAATAAACATGTAGGTAGGAACTTATACACTTGCAAGCGAAGTACACAAAAACTAGTTCGCTGCATCAGCTTCACCCCGCGCGTCACACGCAACTACCGGACAGCGCGACACACAGGAGGTTTTTGCGGTTTCTCTAATATTTTTCCTGATTTAAGAAATGGTGCTTTAGTTTGTATTTAATGTTAAACATTGCAGGCTGATCTCCCGATCCGAAAGTAAGATGATCCCTAAGTAAGTGCGTAGTCGTTACATGACCCGTGTCAGGGGTGAAACACTAGATTTTTTGCTACCTATAGACAAGGTAGGTAAATAGGAAATGGTGTTAAAATATACTGATATGTTTCAGAAAATTTATAAAGTGGTGTTTACCTGAAGGGCACAGCTAGATGTTATAGACCGGTGAGCATGAGACAAAGAAAACTCCCTTTGAATTTGTACAATGTATAATTTGAAATATACAAATTTAGTTAACCATAGGTAGGTCAAAAACCCTATGGAGGGAGACAGGTCGCGCTTTGGTCCGTCAGGCTCATTGTCACTCCGTAACAACCATGGGATATCACTATGTTTAAAAACACTGTCCGTACACCTGTAGGCACCTCACTTACTCGAGGACCTCCGACTATCAGGCCTACCTGAGGCGTTCCGGAATACCGTACAGGTGATGAGTTGAGGCCGGCTCAGGCCAGGGCGTGCTGGACGATGGCGGCGCAGCGGGCCAACTGTTACGCAGCTGGCGGGCTGCACGTCCACCGGTCAACCTCGCAGTCCTTCACCGGGCCTTATCCGGAGTGTTGACAAAAGGAGAGGCGCGGCACATCCACATGCGCGCCGCACAAAGGAAAGCTTCGAAGTGCAAACAACCAAGGCAAGCTCCGCCGTAATGAAGCTTGAAATAACTTGCAAACGCAGAAGAAAACAGTAGCAATCTTCTTTCACAAAATTTGTTGAAATAGTCCGATCATAAATTTCTTCTTACTTTAAACTAGCAAAACGTTAGACGTTAAAAACTTGCAAAACGTTAAAACTTTAAAACGTTAAAACTTAAAGAAAACAAAAACAACTTTAAAACTTTAAAACTCAAAAAAACAACCCCATCTGCAACAAGGAATGGCAATGATTAGCATGTGGTTCAGCTGACAGCGTGGCAAGGCAACTCACGAGTGCAAAACAAAGAAAATAACTTACAGGTTCATCCGGGATAGTTGGGCATCGCTCGGATGAAACCTAAACCCACCCACTGGACCTTAGGCGATGGGATTTCAGTGATGTTGCTGAAAACAAGGACCTCGAGGTTATCACAAAGTTGGTGCAAAAATATGCACGAAGAATTGCGAGGACTCACCATCTCGGTTAAGTTGTTTATTTAAATCGAGACATCGGCTCTTGATGTCGCCGATAAATCGTGGCTTTTAATTTGCCCACATTATTGTTACGGCAGTGGAGTCTCCGGCGCTCTCGCGACGTCCCCACTTTCCATAACCTGTCTCTCAGCTCAGCCAGCTGTCAGTCTGACACAAGAACCACGAACAAAGTTGCCAAACTAGAAAAAATCTACCAAACCATAAATTCGCCGAATCAACGACAACAATCGATCGACTTGTTTGATCCAAATTAATCCAAAATAAATCTTTAAATAAATGTTGCAGATAATTTAATATACCAAATTTTGAAGAAAATAAAATAATCAAAAATATTCGGGCCCATCGATAACCCTGCAGCGCCATCTGTGATTTCCTCCGGGTAAAATATAAAACAACGATATATCGCCAGAAACCACAAGATGTCGCTACAAGGCTCGTTGGTCCGAAATGCTTCGTTACAGGGGCCTTTGGCGGCTCAATAGTAACCCGACACCAGGGTCGTTGAGGTTGGTACTCCACCTCTCAACCCACACGAGAGAAGAATTAGAATGGGTTTTGGGGGTCAAATATCCCGTACTCCCGGTCCGGCCCTGCCGTCGTCATCCTCGTAGACTATTTATTCTCATAATGCCTGCAATCAATGCGTAATATCAACTGACTTTCGTCAAAGCTCGGTATTCAACCAGGACTTACTGTAAGCTTCTTGACTGAATGCCATGAATATTATGGCAACGTTAAATTAATATACAGGCTTCAATGGGGAGTTACTTGAAGTATTGCCACCCATCATTGGTCTAACAGAAAGCTCAGTGAGGCGTGGATGCTTAGTTCTTTTTTTTTTGACATGACTTATTGTAGATTTGCCGCAGATGGCATTAACTACTTGGCCGGACAAATGGGGAGCGCTGAAGGCTCTCACCCGGTACAACGTTTAAGACAACAGGCCTGAGGGTGCCCAGTTGGGCGCGAACCTCGGCTCAGGGCGTCGTCTGAGAGGAAAAATATTTGAAAGAATTAATCGACCCTAGTGGGTTGATAGCGATAAGCGCTGAATGAGGGAAATCGTCGACCACGCCGGCGGAGTCGGTATCGGGGTCCTGAAGTATTTGGTGTCGCGAGCTGATTGGCTGCCTCTATGGCTAGAGTAATCGGGTCGTCGGGATCGTATATTACATCCTTCGAGGATGCTTAGTTCATCTTGCGATGAATGTACCTCTTACTAGGTTTCCCAAAAACACGATAGATGCTGTTTTTAAGTTTTTTTCTGCGTTTAAACTTCTAATTTCATGGATAACAGACATACGCATCTTTTATCCTTGTTTTTGGGTATAAATGATAACCCTTTTGATTACACCAAGGTACAATTACATCTGATGCTGATGAGATGAAATTGTTTTGCTTTCTCTCTCTCCTCTCTTCTTCTAAACCTTTTATCCTCTGTTGGGATGTAGGTTTCGAATAACAGATTTCCACTCCTCGCGCTTTCTTGCTTTACTTTTCTCCATATATCTTATTTTTGGGGAAAGTAGCCTAGAAAGTCTCTCATTCACAAAATAATCATTCAAGTAGGTATAATATGAGTACTACATAAACTGCCTATATACGTCCCACTGCTGGGCACAGGCCTCCCCTCAATCAACCGGAGGGGGTATGGAGCATACTCCACCACGCTGCTCCACTGCGGGTTGGTGGAGGTGTTTTTACGGCTAATAGCCGGGACCAACGGCTTAACGTGCCGTCCGAAGCACGGAATCATCTTACTTTTTCGGACAATCAGGTGATTCAAGCCTGAAAAGTCCTTACCAAACAAAGGACAGTCTCACAAAGTGATTTCGACAATGTCCCCATCGGAAATCGAACCCGGATCTCCAGATCGTGAGCCTAACGCTCTAACCACTAGACCACGGAGGCTGTTAATATGAGTACTAAGATCTATCAAATATTTAACCAACCCCTTCACACAACTAGTTAGCGTGCTTGCGTATTCCACACGCCGCCGTCGGGTGGTCGGGCGGTCGGGTGCGGTAATTCGATTGTCATAACGTATCGTGTTGCTAATGAGATCAGTTTGATGTAGTCTCTGCTCACACCTGCGCGGCGTGGGCGCGGTGGCGGCTGTGGTAGTGGTGTCGTTTCAATATCGTCGCAATGTTGGGAAAACCACGTGAGAATCCTTTTTAAAAATAATCATAATCATTTATTCGCAATAAAAATGGTATTACAGTTCACCGTCGTTCGCTAATCACCGTCGGATGGGATTTTTGCCAACAAAACCTCGATTTATTACTGCTTATTGCTGCTTAGCAATAAGGCCGCCAGATTGTACTGTATCTATCATGCAATAAAGTATATTTGATTTGATTTGATTTATTTCAATTAATTTCATACATACATACATAAACGGCCTATATACGTCCCACTGCTGGGCACAGGCCTCCCCTCAATCAACCGGAGGGGGTATGGATTATACTCCACCACGCTGCTCCACTGCGGGTTGGTGGGGCAATTAATTTCAATCGGAGTAAATATTTGTAGTCGTAATTATTGCCTGGAATGAAATTATTATAAATAAGATGATTTCGTGCTTCGGAAGGCTCGTTAAGCGGTTGGTTAAAGCTCTACTTCCTTACTGAAGATGCCGGTACACGCTGCGTGAACCATGTCAGGGTTCCCCGATACCCTAGCAGTGAAGCAACTATCGTTACAGAATACGGCTGCTGGCGGTACTAAAATAGAAGCGTACTTCTAGCACCTGATAAAGCGTCGAGCAGAAATAGTCGACCCTAGTGCTGCCTACCCCAGTAGGGATAACAAGATAAGTTTGCGTTGTTAGTGGCGGGCTGACAGGCTTCATTAATGAAATGAATAAATTAATACATTGTTTACAACTCCATATATTCAAAACGTGTGGGTATCCGCGATTATCATAATTTGTATAATTTGTTTATATTAGCTTAGCGACCCGCCGCGTGGGGGGTGGCCAGAGGTGGGGTGTTAATTAGAATTATGTAAAAAGTATCCCGTGGTTCGGATCACCAACTGTCAAACATTTTAATGAGTTTTATTCGTTCGCCGCTGGCTCGTGCATATTTTATGGCGTGATCAAATCGCTGCTTTGATCTGTAGCCGTAGCGTGACGCCCGCGTGTCGCCCCATTGGATACAGGCGATATATGTCGCACTAGTGGGCACAGGCCTTCCCTCGGTCAAGGGCTGGTCAACGACGTAACGTGTCTTCCGAGCCACGGAATTATCCTCAGGAATCATCTTACTTTTTCGATTGTATGAATCTATTATTGGTTCAAATATCATTTTATATTTTTATATTTATTGGGGAGCACCGATTCGATGCCCGGTGCCGTACTTGCACCAAGATAACAACATAACCTCACGACTATATTCCAATTGGGGTAGTCAGAGGTACATCCATCATTCATCCATCGGACTTGCATCAATGAGTTATTAATTTATTTTAAGCGCAGTTTTCACTAACACAGTTGACTCGACCATTATAGACGGCGATACGGCTCACCTATCACGTTGGTCTAACAGAAAGCTCGGTGAGGTGTGGGTACTTAGTTCATCTTGAGATGGATGTATCTCTGACTCTTCTTCTTCTATCGTGTGGTATCAGGGTTATTGAGCCGCCAAAGGCCCCTAACGTGACTCGAGTATCTCTGACTACCCCAATTGGGATATAGTCGTGAGATTACGTTATGACACGTAGGCGCCACCCCCCGTACATGCTGACCCCGCTGTAGGCGTTATGTATTAATTATTGTTGGTGTATAATTTTTGTATATTTAGGATGTGAATTATGAAGTAAATATTTTAAATAATTTCAGGCGACGACTTTTTTCAATAGAGTGAAACAAGTTAAGATAAGAACGCACATAACTCACGCCCATATCCCACCGGGGTGAGCAGAGACTAAATTCCATTTGCTTCGATCTGACACCCTTCTCTTGCCTCCACATTCATCAATCGTTTCATACACGCACGCCGGTTCAAAGTTATCGTATTATTTTCTTAATTTTGTCAAGCTAGTAGTGTTCGTGTAAGATGAATGTTGGTACTTGTATGATTTGTTAACATAAGTAGAACATATAGCAAGATATGCAAGTAATCCTTTTATTTTTTTATATTACAGAAACATAACATAAGCATAAGAGGTACATCCATCGCAAGATGAACTAAGTACCCACACCTCACCGAGTTTTCTATTAGACCAACGTGATAGGTGAGCCGTATCGCCGTCTATAATGGTCGAGACAACTGTCTTTTAAAACTTTATCTAATAGCAATAAAGACAAGTATACTGCTCTATAAGTACATTATTGTGTATTGAAGCTGGAGCATTGATTTGTTGTTATGTTTGTTTAGGACATTGCAGGCTGATCTCCCGATCCGAAAGTAAGATGATCCCTAAGTAAGTACGTAGTCGTTACATGACCCGTGTCACGGGCCTTTGGCGGCTCAATAGTATCCCTGACACCAGGGTTGATGATGCAACCCACACGAAAGAAGATTATTTTTATTAACAATCCCAGCAAGCTATATTTCGTTTCCGTAGCAACGTCGCAGTAGATCGTAGCGGATTGTACTAATTATCGTAGCAACCGTAGCAAACTGCGTAGCGGTTCGTAGCATTCTGCGGTGCGGATAGTAGTAATGTGCGTAGCAAAAGCAATTTGCGTAGCAGATATTAGCAATCAAATTAATTTACGCACTTTATCTGTAGCAGCAGTAACTGTCAGTACTATTCAGAGGCGGAGGACAGGAGTCCTAGTACGGCTTTGTAGTAGACTACTCTGGGCGCCATCACACTGGCGTCAGACAGAGCGCGTAAGGCAGGAAGGAAAAAATATAGACATTTTCCATGATTCCATATTCACACACTGAGAGCTAAGATACTGAGGATACTGAGACAGTTCATAATGTACATTTTCCCGTTTGCATTTTTAATTTTAATTCTTTTGTTTCCAACAATACTAATTTTTGTTCAATGCGTCATATTTTTAACTCTTATGTTTGTTAAGAAGATTTATTGCTGTTTTAATTTAGAAGATAATTTCTGTTTAAGTTTTATACAGAATATACGTTTTTTGTTGTAATTGTGAATGTATGTGTACCAGTAATATCGGGTCGATTGTAGGTACCTGCCTTCAAATATAATCCAAGTTGATTCTTTACACGTAATTGATTATGTCTTTTTGAATTTTATTATTTTCAGAAAATGGGAAATCATGTGTTTTTATATAGGGATAATAAATGTATGTATTTACCTATAATTGGGGCACATATACAAAAAAAAACTAATTTAAGATTTGCATTTTATAACTTTAAAATATGTGTACAGTTGGTATACCTATCTAAATAAATAAATAAAAAAGAAACCACTGTCCCTTTTTCCCCTAAAAAGTAGCATAGAGAATGCTACACTGACAAGAGCGTGGCTCTTAAACTAGTGATGACTTTATCCGTAGAAATAGAAGCAGTGAGATGAGTGTAAGAAGAAGGTAAGTATAAATGAAATCAAGTATCTCAGCAGGTAGACTTTATTTCGTCATTAAAATACAATACAGTCAACAGCATAACATATCTACACCAACACTAGAACTTACTCTAATACTAGACCTGACGACCGCCGCACGTGACACCGCCACATTACCGTACATTGATGCATTACTTATTGTATGCGCAGGCGACGGTGTCATGATCTAAATTACGTCCAACCACAACGTAATTTATCCATTTTTTAATTTATTACAAAGTACAAAGAGTCCGGAAGAGTCATGTCTATAAAGTGATTGAGAGATTAGTTCCATTCGTGCGGCAATAGATGGCGCAGTTTACATAAAACGCGTTATTTACATTAACTTTAGATATATCAAACATCATTATTGAACTTTCCAATATCGTATGAACATTATAATTATTAATTGTGGTTACATTGAGTATCTTTACAATTCAGATATTTGGTTTTATAATTATTGTAATTAGTATGTACAGTAATGGAGGGTGTATGATGCGCGGCGGCGGCCCGCGGCGAGCTCCCAGCCATCAGCTCGACACGGCGCCTACGCAGCTCGCCACACACACACACACACATATATATACTTTAGAGTTACCGATGGAACTAAATATCGATAGTAAAAGCCCGGTGGATCGATAGGCCTGTAAATAGTATCGATTACTTAATAATCGATAGGTAGTCTTGCTAAATCAACTATTGATATCAGTCGGCAACACTAACACATTACACACACTACGTGTGGGAAGTGTGTAGGAAGTACTGCTGTGGTGTGCCATAATGGTGCGAGTGGGTGTTTTGAAAAAAAACTTATCAACTATCTTCTGATGTAGATTATAAAAGAATAGGAAAAGAAAGTATGAGAGAAAAGAAGTGAGAAGACTCAAAAGAAAGCTTACAGAACATGTATGTATGTGGACAAAACACAATATAAATCCTAAAGTGTTATTGGTGGCGGCGTGTGGCGAGCTGTTGACTACAAACTAAATTATGCGGTAAGTGCAGCTCCTGCCTAGTGGTCACCTTCCGGCGTCAGATCACAGTGGGGGGGGGGGGGGGGGGGGTTGAGGTGAGAGGGGGACGATTAGTCTTCCTCCGAGCTAAAGCTGTCTTCCATAGTCCTGAGGGAGAGAATGGTTACATTTAGTATAGCATACATTACATTTTTCACCTGAAGTGGGAGATGGGAAAACTAGCTATTAAAGTGATGAAAGACGTGGTGAAAGATAAACAGATTTTAAAGTGTATACAGGGTGTTAGTGGCATCGTAACGAATGAAAATTCCACTTGATATTAACGCAGAATCACCCCTTAAAGTTTTCGTTATGATGTCACTAACACCCTGTATATTTAGGTACAGGTGGTTCATCAGTGAATAAATACATAGAACACGTTCAGCTGCTTGTCTTCTTGGTCATGTCGTTAAACCCGACAGAGTTATTGTGTCCTTTTTACAAGATGGACAATTGTTATGGACGATAGGCTGATTTCTTGTATTGTAGGGTTCATATCTATATTAGGATTTCGTATCAACAGTTTTAAAATGACTTGTGGCTTTGCCCACTCCGTTAGGAATTATGGGCGTGAGTTTAAGTATGTATTTATGTAAGAAATGATACAGCTAACTCCATCTGTTGGTATTTTCTAGAATCATTTTTATTTATTGTTTTTGTAGGTTAGGTACCAGCTTTATTGTGTCACTTGCGAAATTCATCTCTACCAAAAGATAATATAAATCACTATATTTTATCTTCAAGAGTCTTCATCTATGATGAAGATGACATGCTGGCTGTTTGGTAGGGCGTCGTTGTGGATGACGCGGCGCGTCGCGCGGTCGATTCAAACATATGGCGACTTATAGGAGCGTTCACGCGACGTTCCGCGCGTTAGAAGTCACCTTTCATCATGCAGGTCGTTGTTGTAGGCGTGGCAGCGGTAGAGCGAGTACACGCCGGTGTAGTCACAGAGCAGCGCGGGGGGGTGCGGCGCGGGGGGCCCGGGGGGCAGCGGGGGCCCCGCGCGCTTGCCGTAGCGGCTGCCGATGAAGAACCTGCCGGGGGAGGGGGGGAACACAGCATAACATAACCAGCTTATATACGTCACACTGCAGGAGAAATGAGATATTTCATAAGGCACGTCAAAGCGATAATTTTCCACATGGAATTTGTATAAAACTACTGCCGTGTGACGTCATCAATAAAACCGGTCAACTATCTTCTGAGACATTGTAACTTAATTATAAAATTAATATACTTAATTACTAAAAAGAAAAATAACATTGTTTTTTTACCGACTTCAAAAAAGAAGGAGGTTCTCAATTCGTCGAGATCTCTTTTTATTATCATCTTGGAAAGACCCAGACGGCTTTCTGATGGATGAAATTCTGATTGAGACATTGTTCAATCATGATGACTGATAAGTGTAATCGAAGGTTAGGTTAGACCATTCCTCTTATTGTCTCAAGTGACACCTTAACATAATAATATATAATTTATTATTTTGGTTACCTGTCGTTCCGCGGCGCCATCAGCCGCGGCGGCGAGCGCCCGTACCGGGAGCCCATCACGAACGGCGCCGGCGCCACTGTACACACCATGTCACGTTACACCATGATATAAACAACAATACTACGTGTAGAACAGTAACTCCCCTCCCCAACAATTAGCTTCGGGCACTCGCCTCACCCCCTCTGGGTCTTACTTTGCGAACCGCCTGCGAGGTATCGCAGTTAAGCGGTTAGTACGCACACTGTAAGAATGAGATTTTTGTAACGAGTGTCCAGTGTATGGTTAAAATCGTGTATTCAAATTCAAATTCAAAAATATCTTTATTCAGTAGGTAACATAGTTACACTTTGAATCGTCAATTTTACATAACGAACGTCTCATCCGCCTAAAACTACTGCTACTGTATGAAAGTTTAAAGGGCATCTATAGTGTAACTGTCCGCAGAATTGATTTCACTTCTCCAGAAAGGACGTAAAGGTAATAGAAAAAGGAACATAATTAGTCTATTAACAACACACGATACAAGAAAATTATTCCGTCCAAGTAGTTAATGCTAACTGCGGCAAATCTAAAATAAGTCATGTCAAAAAAAAGACAAGAAGTTTAAAATTAGAAAAATACTGAACTCCAGCAAATTGAAAAATAATAAATTAACACCTAACTTGTAATAGTGCAGATTACTTCTTAAATGTGTGGTGTGTTAAACAATAAAGGTAACCAGTGAGACTTGCATTGCGACTCACTCTCGGCGCGCTTGTCGGGCGCGGCGGCGGCGGCGGCCAGCAGCGCGGCGCACGCGCACCACGCGCACCACGCGCGCATGTACCACGACGACAGCAGCATGTTACCAGTTGGGGGGATGGGGGGACTGCAACAGACACACACATTGCAAACATACAACATAAAAATAAAATCCGTGATATCGGTTCGGGCGACCTCCGTGGTCCAGTGGTTGACCGTTGGGCTCACGATCCGAAGGTCCCGGATTCGAATCCCGGTGGGGACATATCACAAAAAATCACTTTGTGATCCATAGTTTGGTTAGAACACTACAGACGGATCACCTGATTGACCAAAAAGTAAGATGATCCGTGCTTCGGAAGGCACGTCAAGCCGTTGGTCCCGGTTACTACTTACTGATCATGAGCCATGTCATGGGCCTTTGGCGGCTCAATAATAACCCTGACACCAGGGTTGATGAGGTTGGTACACCTCACAACCCACACGATAAGAAGATCGGTTCGGAGAACACGTGACTTACATCCAAGTGTCACGGGTTCGAGTCCTGGCTCGGGCTCTAAACCACTGAATTGGACTTTACGAGGTTGAATCCGCAGTAAACTATACCCGGCTATACAGGTTGTGAGAAGCTGCAGTAGTTTTAGGCGGATGAGACGTTCGTTATGTAAAAAATGACGATTCAAAGTGTAACTATGTTACCTACTGAATAAAGATATTTTTGAATTTGAATTTGAATTCATGTTTGTATCATAGATAATTGATATCAAGTAGTTTTCAGCATCTGTGCCCTGGTATTGGCTATAGGCTCGCCCCTATTACATGGGACTGAAACATATCTGGCGAGGAGTGGATGTATGTACTATTCACCTCTGTCAGGCGCCATTGAAAATTAATTTCGTGTTTATAGTTTAAGTACTTATAGATAACATTCAAAAATATATATATTCACAATCTTTTTATTAATGTTGTTCGCGAGTTGTAGGTACACGTATGTAGTTGTAGGTACTTATAGAGCACGGGTCGTCGAGTTGCCAACAATAGCAAAATATCTTGCTATATTCATATCTCATGTTTGGTCAAAGTTTACTGCGGATTACAATAACTACGAAGGGTTATTTTCATAAACTTTTCATAAAATCCACCATTTTGTTTGTGAAAGTTTGTTATCAATGAATTTGAAATAAGCAGAGCGTCAGCGCTGAAAGGTTCAAATTATAATTTACACATTGTATATAAAAGAATTTAATCCATTTTAAATTAATTCATATTTTTTTTATTTCATGTATACATTTTTTAATTGGAGATGTCCTTAGAAAAGGTTTAATACGATCTACTCTGAACCGGCGTGTGTGTATGAAGCGATTGATGAATGTGGAGGAAGCAAGAGAAGTGTGTCAGGATCGAAGCAAATGGAATTCTATAGTCTCTGCTTACCCCGGTGGGAAATAGGCGTGAGTTTATGTATGTATATACATACTAGTATTTTTTACAAAAGAATTATGAAACAAACTGTGTTACATAAAACAAGATAAACTATTCTGATGTGAAATTGACAAAGAAATGATCGAATGAACACGAAAAGTATGCACGTTGCCAAATACAACATATTTTTTTACAAAATCTCGCCGTGGTAAACGTTTATCGTGACGGTAATTTTATCGATCGTGACACGCATGTTAGGGAAAATTACAAACTTGCATTGCGACAAAATTTATCGACTGGATCGTCAATTTTATCACGATGCACAGGCTAGCCCTGCTGCTGAGGGTAAACGCCGCAGTTTTTTTTCTGACATGTCTTATTGTAGATTTGCCGCAGATGGCATTAACTACTTGGCCGGACATATGGGGAGCGCTGAAGGCTCTCACCCGGTAAACCCCGCAGCGGAAGACAAACACAAATAAGAAAAACTAGCAGATGTCCGCCGCCGGCGCCGGTAATGCGCCGGAAGTCGCGCGCCGGCGCTGGTAACACGGTTATATCTTTACAGATACCAGACGCTTCCGGGGTGGGCAGGACAGCAAATAACTTTTAGACGTGATTTTTTCACTAGTCAGATAAATAGTTCCGTTAGTAGCTGTAAATAGTAGCCCCAGCTTTGCCTTAGGGCTCCTTCACCCTGAGCAGGAGGCCTAACAGGCTATGTTAGCGCGACGCGACACGAGATAAAATTATAAGGTCCATGGTACACGCGACTACCGGGACATTCGCGAGTTTTTCAACATGTCGCACCCCAAAGGATATATCTTATTGTAACTATATGGCTTATAAAAAAACAGACACCTATTTTCATAAGAAATGAGAAAGTTCATAGTTTTTAACATAATTTGCGTGACACACTTTTCATATTCAAGTCGCGAGCAAGTCGATGCGTGAACGAGGTAACTTAACTCGGATGAACCCTGGCCTTTTTTGGTGAGCTGCGGCACCCATATACCTTTATGTTTTCCAACTAAATATTAGTGTGTGTATATTTTATTGTTGTAAATGTATATGTGTCGTAGGTTTTACCTAAATAAACTTTTTTATTATTTTGATGTCAAAGACTCGCTGTACTCGCGCCGTTAGCGTACCAGGCCTGAGGGCTGGTGAGGTCGGGCATTGATCTCAACCCACACAAGAGAAGTGTTCTTTTCGAGATTCTTTGTGCAATTAAAGTATTTTTGTAATGTAAATATAAGCGCACGGCAGAGCTTAGGCCAAGTTCCCGCAATACCGGGCGCGCGCACGTCGCGCTGTGTGTGTGTGTGTGTGTGTGTGTGTGCGTACTTGATCCCACTGCTGGACAAACGCCTCCCCTCCACTCCTCCACTCCCTCCCCCCCCCCCCCCTTACAGCTCATACTATTTATAGCGGCTGAAGAGCGCGACGTGATCTCGGTCGTTTTACATCGATGACATCTTTACTTTTTACGCGCGCTTTTAATTTGTCGTTTGATTTTATTTGTCCGCCATTTTAATTCCAGACTTCATTAGAAAAACGATCGATCGTCAACGCAGTTTATGTGAGGGCGGGCTCTTGTTCGGTTGATTGCGAATGAAACGAGATGCAATTAAGATGTAATGCAGGTTATTGCAGGCGAAATGAAATAAATCGTCGGGGAACACATTGTATCTGAAGTTATTGAAGAAATAGGTAGAAATTGGTTGTATCGTGAATGGTATTTATCTCATCGACATCAATTTAACAGCCACGCTCTTGTCGCTGCAGCAATTTCCATGTTACTTTTTAGGGAAAAATAGAGCAGTGGTTTCCCTCTTGCCTTCCACCCCGCAGTACTCTGTCTGACGCAAGTGGGATGGCGCCCAGAGTAGTCTATTACAAAGCCGTACTAGGACATCATCATCATCATCATCACCAGCCCTTTAACGTCCCCACTGCTGGGGCACGGGCCTTCCCTATGGATGGATAGGTAGATCGGGCCTTAAACCACCACGCGGGCCCAGTGCGGATTGGTGGTTATTAACGACTGCTACTGCAGCCGGGACCAACGGCTTAACGTGCCTTCCGAAGCACGGAGGAGCTCGAGCTGAAAACTTTTTTTGTGGTCACCCATCCTATAACCGGCCTTTGCGAAAGTTGCATAACTTCATCAATCGCAGACCGAGCGCGTTTACCGCTGCGCTACCGAGCTCCTCGGACATCATCATTTTTTTTTTTTTGACGTGACTTATTGTAGATTTGCCGCAGATGGCATTAACTACTTGGCCGGACAAATGGGGAGCGCTGAAGGCTCTCACCCGGTACAACGTTTAAGACAACAGGCCTGAGGGTGCCCAGTTGGGCGCGAACCTCGGCTCAGGGCGTCGTCTGAGAGGAAAAATATTTGAAAGAATTAATCGACCCTAGTGGGTCGATAGCGATAAGCGCTGAATGAGGGAAATCGTCGACCACGCCGGCGGGGTCGGTATTGGGACATCATCAGGACATCACAGATAGGTATTTATCTACATCATAAATAAACTCACGCCCGTTTTTCCTAATGGGGTGGACAGAGCCACAAGTAGTCAAAGACAACTTACAGCCACAACGCGATTATAAATATTAAACGGGAGCGGAAAATAAAAGATCGTGCAGTGGTTCTGCCATCTTATGGCGTGGGTTTACAGCGATAGGTTATACTTATTAAAAACTTTTGTTGACTGCGGCCCTGACGTCATGGATGAACTGAAGACAGTCCGTGATGTTAAGTATGAACTTATCCAAGCTGGTGTTGTTACGCCTGCTCGTAATTTTTTTTGCCGTGACTTATTGTAGATTTGCCGCAAATGGCATTAACTACTTGGCCGGACAAATGGGGAGCGAGGAGGGCTCTTACCCGGTACAAAATTTAAGACAACAGTTAAAAGCCAATGTCGCGCATATTTATAGAAAGTTTAAACGTGTGTGTCTGTGTGTGTGTGTGTAGGTGTGTGTGTGTGTGCACGAGCGGCGACGGGTTATTGTATTTGTCCAGCGCCGGAGCACGCCGGTTGAAACAATAATTAATCTTCAAGCTTCAAGTTTAAAATCGAAGGGGTTAGTTAGTCCTCATCCTACTTGTAGCTCAGTTGGATGAACGCTCGACTCTCACTCTGATGTCGCGGGTTCAAATCCAGCTCGGGCTTAAATCACATTTCGAATATTTCGATAGCATGACGCCCGTATTCCCGAAGGGGTAGGCAGAGGTGTATAGTATCCACACCCTCCCCTCGCCAGCTATGTTCAGTCCCAAAGAAACAACAAAGGGTGTGTTCAGTCTGCTTGGTCATACCGAGCGTATCATTAAAAGTTAAAAATCGATCCAAAACGTATATAAATTATTATGTTCTTAATTATTCTGGGCGAGCACCATCTTAGGCCTCGTCAATGCCTTCGGGCAAGTCATGGGCCAAGAGCAAACCTATCAAAAATAAAAAAAATAAAAAATAGGTTAGGCTATATCTAGTTCTCAGAAATGTGGGTTTTCTCACGACGTTTTCCTTCATCGCTGAGCACGTGATAAAATCCAAACATGAATTCGAAAACAAATTGGAAAATCATGGGTTTAGGCCCGTGCTGGGATTCGAACCTGCGACATACTCCACCACGCTGCTCCACTGCGGGTTGGTGGAATCAATCCACACTAAAATAATACTTCAGGTGTGCGTGTACCGACCTGCAGTGGTATTACTACACACGCGCGCGAACTAAAGACATCAACGCTAACATGCACTGAATTATAATGACAATACTTAAAAATATATTTTATGTACGCCACAATGCACACGCACAGACCTCCCCTCATTCAACCAATAATTATAATTATAAAACGATCCCACAAGTAATATCGGCAATTATAATAATAATTATAATTATAAAAAAATGGTATAATTATAATTTGTATGTCGTTTCCATATCTCGGGCCTATGGAGTCCCAGACTTTAAAAAAATAAAGTAAAAAATAATTAATAATAAAATAAACAAAAAAATTATACAAAAAATTATATATTTTTTAATAATTAAAAAATATATTATTTATGTATTTTATAAAATTTATCAAGTTCATTATTATTATTAACATTCATCATCATTTTTAAAACAATTTATACAAAAAATATACCCGTATAATACCCTAAATAGTCACTTACTTATATTATAATTACAAATTAAATATTAATACAATTATAAATTAGCAATTCAAGACCGTACGTGTCTAATCGTCAAACAATCCCCCCCCCCCCCCCGCGCGTTGATCCAGACGCAGAGGTCCCCTTTACACTCGCCGCATTACCACGATTATGTATTTTTTTTTTATAATTAGAATTATTATTATAATAATCGAAATTATTTGTGGAATCGTATTCTACGTGATCTTTATATTGCAGTTTTATTAAAATTTTATAAAGCCTGACAATATACTATATAAACTGAAGATATTACTTATAGAATAGGAAAATTATAAATAATATTTTTATTAATTGTTAAAACTCTTCTACACGACAAAATAAAATAATCTAAATCAATTACACGTCGATTTAAGTTGAAAATAAATATTACTTAATAACAAAAAGGACGAACGGTATGAAAATCTATTTAAAAAATTTTCTTTTTTCCCAGACGTTATGTTCTACGTAGGGTGTATGGTGCTGCACTTACCTGAGCTGTGAGTGGACACTGCGAGTGCGGCCGCGCGCGCCCCCTATATATGGCTCGCGGCGCGCGCCGACACGCGCGCTGTGGGCAGCCCCGAGGAATGTTCCCACTTCGGGATCGTTCCCTCCTTTATTAACAACCTCCGTGGTCCAGTGGTTAAGCGTTGGGCTCACTATCCGGCGGTCCTGGGTTCAACTCCCGGTGGGGACATATCACAAAAAATTCTTTGTGGCCCCTAGTTTGGTTAGGATATTACAGGCTGATCACCTGATTGTCCACGTTAAGCCGTTGGTCCCAGTTACTACTTACTGATGTAAGTAAGTAGACGTTACATGAGCCATGTCAAGGGCCTTTGGCGGCTCAATAATGACCCTGACACCAGGGTTGATGTGGTTGGTACTCCATCTCACAACCCACACGATAGAAGAAAACCTAACTTATAGGCAGATAAGATCAGGGTACAAGGAAGAAAAAAAAAGAAGAATTGGTAAAAGAAAAGCAGCCAGTGTCCTTCCTAAAAGAGTTTTTACAACGGGAATATTCCTACTTTGGAATCATTCCCGAGCGCGGCACATCGCTGCGCGCGACCCACGCCGCCTCCCGCGCGCCCCCTGTGTGTGACTCGACAGGTAGCAGTAGCAAGCGTGTCTGAGCCACTTGTTCTGTCTTTTTATATTTCTGTTAATACGTATAGCTACCCAAGGGAAACACACTAAAAACACTTTATGAATTTAAAAAAAAAAAAAATTAAAAACTTTTTACTTCTTGTGTGTGCGTGAACCCCGACGGTGACAGTGACGTTTTGTTCGTGCTTTTGTTTTTTCCTGCGTTTATATCTAATCGTTTTTTTTTTTTCGCAAATATTTTTAAATAATCTTAAATGTACCGCCGCCGCTGAGTAATTGAGAATAGACCGCTGTGATTACAACAAAAACCAGGCCTGGTAAGAAGAATACAGAAGCTGATCACGTGAGTGTTTTCCTTTTTCTTTGAGCTGGGTTATTTTCATTTTCATCTTTTTCTTTTCCATATTTGATTTTTTTTCTTTTTTTTATATTTTTACATCTTGGTGTGAACGTGGTTTTACCGGGGTATTTCCACGGTATTCCGTCAATCAGCATACGACCCTAGAAATAACGATCACAGTGCAGTAATAATAAGGTCGATTTTTGTTTGAATAAAATGTCGTGATTGACGAAAAATTGGTGGATAGATGTAATAATTAATACCTCCCATAAGTTCTTTATCAGGCTTGAATCACCTGATTGTCCGAAAAAGTAAGATGATTCCGTGCTTCGGAGGGCACGATAAGCCGTTGGTCCCGGCTATTAGCCGTAAAAACACCTCCACCAATCCGCATTGGAGCAGCGTTGTGGAGGCCTGTGGCCAGCAGTGGGACGTATATAGGCTGTTTATATTAAGTTCTTTATCCGTGTAGGAGACGCGTGGCGTCCATCCGCGTCCCCCCGCGCCCGCCCCGCCCGCACGTCACGCCGCGCTCAGCCGCGCTGTCACTCAGAGAGGTACTATATCTATGCACCATTTTTTGGTCAATCACGAAATTTTACCACGGTAAAACCAAGATCACCCATAGACAAAAAAATGACGAGGTAAAACCACGATCAGCACACGGCCCTACAAATATTGATCACAGTGCAGTAATAATAAGGTACTTACCTAGATTTTTCTTTGAATAAAAAGTCATGATTGACGAATGTTGGATAGATGTAATACTTATCCATCTCCCGCCCCGCCCGCGCCGCACCGCGCTATCTGCCGCCGGTGAAGGCGTCACCGTCATGCTACGGTGATACTCTAAATTGCGTGTTGTGGCTTGTAGTGGTCACGTGGGGTATCTAACTGGTGGACCGACGATAATCTGCGCATCCGGTCACATTAGGTATACTTGAGCGGTATCGTGGCGTACCGAGGGTACACATTTACAGATTGGCATACCCTGTGCCATGCCATGTGCGGTGGTTTATTGAACGCAAATGAAATACTTAAATTTTACAAGATTGGGAAATCGAGATTCGTAACATATACAGTGTTATTACAAAACGAAGACTAAATATAAACTAGAAGGTACTTAATAATAATCCACGTGAAGTGGAATAAAAAAGCTAAGGTAGGTAGGTAGTACGTTACCCTGACAACCCGTCGTCTCAACAGCAAACGGGACAAAAAAAAACCGACTTCAAACGCAAAACTAAAAAGCAATAAATAAATTTACTTCGCACAAAGTAATAAGTACGTTGTATTTTCAATTACATCTTTCATAACATAACATAACAAATACTTTATTGCACAAACAGGAAAAAACAAAATACAAAACAAAAGAGAAATAGAATTCAATTATAAATATTATTATTATTATTATTTTTAAAACCTTCGGTTTCCTCGGCTTTTGCCGGTTTACTGCCATGCACGGGCCTAAGCCAAGTACATGACAGGGTCACTCCTTGCGTTAGTATTGTGTGGTACAGATAGATAATGTGTGGGTTGTGTGGCTGATTGTGTATTAGGCTGTGGGGTGGTTTGAGTGGCTGTAAGTATGGGAGATTCATGTTCAGTTTGCAAGAATTTTCTGACTAATCTGCAGGTATTCAATATTGCTGCTTTCTGTAGAAGAATGTACGTGTCTGGTGGTAAGTTAAGGGTTTTGAGAGATAGGTGCAGCTGTTTTGGTATCACTCCTGTGGTCGAGAGTACGATCGGGACTAATGTTACTTTCTGAAGGTGCCAAAGACGGGTTATTTCGTCTTTTAATTCAATGTATTTAGAGAGCTTTTCAGCTATTGTGGTCTGTAGGTTGTGTGTATTAGGGACGGCTATATCTATCAGGTATCCGGTTCTATTGGTTTTGTTTATTAGTGTGATATCTGGTCTATTATAGTGGATTGTTCGGTCGGTGAGTATAGCTCGGTCAAAGTACTGCTTGGTTGTAGAGTTCTCTAATACACTGTCAGGACTATATTTGTAGTAGGGTTTTACGGAAGTAATCAAATTCTGTTGGTAGGCAAGTTTTTGGTGTATGATGCTAGCTATTTGGTCGTGTCTGTGCTTGTAGTCTGTTTGGGCTATGGATTTACATGCACCTGTAATGTGTTGAATGGTTTCTGGGCAGCTATTGCATTTTCTACAAATATCGGAGAGTAGCGTTTTTGTTATATATTTCTGGTAGTTTTTAGTCTCTATTACCTGGTCTTGGATTGCCATGATGAAGCCTTCAGTCTCCGGAAAAAGATCACCACGACTCAGCCACGCGTTCGACGCCTTTTTGTCGACATTAGATTGGCTTAAGTCGTGGTAGTGTCTCCCGTGCAGAGACTTTCCAGCCCATTCGGCGTATTTTGTTTTGTTGTCAGTCAGTTTCTCATTATTTTGTGTCGTATTGTCGTGCAGGTTTAGTGGCGTTAATTTGTTATCATTTAGTACTATTGCTTTATGTAGTATAGAAGACTCAGATTTGTTGAAGAAGTATTGTCGTAGGGTTGAGATTTGTTTGTTGTGAAGGTTCAAAATGTCAACGAGACCCCTACCTCCTTCCTTCCTGGGCAGTGTCAGCCTCTGCAAGCATGATCTAGGATGGTGTTTACGGAATTTGGTCATTGATGTATTTATCGTACGTTGTAGGGCTTTCAAATCAGATTTAGACCAGGTTATTATGCCGAAAGAGTAAGTGAGTATTGGTATAGCAAATGTGTTGATAGCTTTTATTGTATTTCTGGAATAAAGTTGTGTTTTCAGTATTGAGTTTAGTCGGTGGCGGAATTGTTGCTTTAATTTTTGTTTTGTGTCCTTATGCTGTATTTGTCGTGCCTGGTTGTATCCTAAATATTTGTATGTCTCCTCTTCGTTTAGTGGTTCTATTTGTTCTCCTGTTTCCAATGTATACTGGTGTTGGTAGTTTTGTCCTCTTTTCATTGAATTTATTCTACATTTATCAATTCCAAATTCCATTTTAATGTCGTTGCTAAACTTTTCTGTAATGTTAGCCAACTGAGATAGGTGGTGTTCGTTATCAGCGTATAGTTTTATGTCATCCATGTAGAGGAGATGGTTTACTGTTTCACTAATGTCAGTCTGTCCGTCGATCTCTGTACATTGTAAGTTATATCCTACTGATGTTGCGTTGAGAATATTTGAAAGGGGGTTCACAGCAAGACAGAACCATAGAGGACTCAATGCATCGCCCTGAAATAGACCACGCTGAATTTTAATCGAATCGGTCTCTATTGTAGATGTAGGAGTGGTAAGTTTTAGTCGGGTAGTCCAGTTTGTCATTATTGTCTTTAAAAATGTGATAATCTTCGGGTGGATTTTGTATATCTCCAGAACTTGCACTAACCAGGAGTGAGGCACCGAGTCATATGCTTTTTTGTAATCAATATACATTGTATACAGATCGGACTTCTTTTTCTGGACTTGTTTGAGTATAACAGAATCTATTAGTAGTTGTTCCTTGCATCCTTGACTAAACTTTCGGCATCCCTTCTGTTGTTCAGCTAAGATTTTACTATCGTCAATGTGTTTGTATATCAGTTCGGATATGCAAGATGTAAGAATCTTGTACACGGTTTGCAAACATGTAATGGGTCTGTATTTTGCAGGGTTAGTACGGTCGTTGCTATCTTTTGGTATCATGTAAGTAGTTCCGAGTGTAATGTACGGCGGTATTGTGTTAGGATCCTTAACAAACTCGTTTAGGTGGTTATGTAGATATGCATGAATATTCGTGAATTTTTTGTACCAATAACTGTGAACAAAATCTGATCCCGGTGCTTTCCAGTTGTGTAGGTTAGTGAGTACCTTTTCATAAATGTCTATTGGGATATGGTCAAAAGTCATTTCTGGTGTAGTTGTGCTATTGTTTGCAATTTCAGATTGTATCCAGTCAGCCTGATTATTATGCTGGACGGGTTGTTCCCAAATTCCAGCCCAAAACTTGTGTAAGTCTTCTGAATCTGGGTTTTCGTTAAAATTCGTGTTGTTGGTGTATTCTTGTGCATTTGTCGTGGTCTGCCTGATGCTTCTATAGAATTGTTTCTCATTTTTGGTAAATTGGTTATTTTGCTGTTTTCTACGTGTACATTCTTTGTATCGTCGTAAGCGTCCGGATATAACTGCAAGTTTTTGTTTGAGTGTGTCAAGTGTATGTGTAAGTTGTTTATTTGGTTCTTCATGTACGGAATGGATTCTATATTGCTCTACTATATTGTTTACATGTTTTTCCAGGTTTCTATTTCTATTGCCGTTAATGAAATGTGTTATTCTACTTATTTTAGTACGTAAGTTTTCTAGTCTACGCTCTAGTCGTCGTTGCCAATGTGGTGTGTAGTCATTTTGTGATGGACGGGATCTTTCATGAGGTTCAAGTGATATTTTTGCTCCGTTTACTTTAGCAGCAGTCCACGCTGCACAATAGATTACAGTCTGCAAAGTGTTGAAATCTGTATCTATGTTGACCTGTTCAGGGAGGATTATTTCATTTAGATAGTGGACTATCTTTGCAAATTTTTTTGATGGTTTCTGTTTGGGGATGTAAGTTCTGCCAGTAGGGTTGGTGGCTTTAAAATGCTGGAATGTTTGTTGGAATGTTTCATCTATTAGCGGGTTTCTATCTAGCTGTTGTCGGTCAGGTAAGGGTTCTTCTGTGAGATCAAGTTCTATGCTATTTAGGAATGATATATCAGTGTTATCAGCGTTGGTTTCTTGTGTATTGTTTGTTATATGTGTCGTATTTGCAAGGTTATTTGTATTGATTGAGAGTTCTTCAGCTATTTGTTCTTTGATTTCGTTGAGTCTAGTGTCACAGAAATATTTGTTAGCTATTATTGCTCTTCTCTGGTCAGCTATTCTTTGTTCACTCAAATGTGCCAGTGACGGGTAAGCGGTTATAAACGCTTCATGCAGTGGTTGTCGGTAAGTAGTCCTATTGGTTTCTAGTTGAGTTATCCGGTAGTACGCTCGTATTAGGGTTTCATTCTGTTCATCTGTCCATCTCATTCGGGTTTGTGTTTGTGAAATTTGTGCGTCTAAAGGTTGCCGCTGTATGTCACTGGCAGACGGCAATTCAGCATGTAGTCGGTTTAATTCTTCTTTGATTTCATTATAGATCCGATCTATTGTATTTTGTGGTAATAATTTGCTACGTATTATCGCTCTGCGTTGGTCTCCTACTCGTTGGCGGCTAACTTGCATATCTGGGTATTTTTCAATGAATTTCAGGTGTAAGGGTTCGAGATAATTTTTAGTGTCTGTGTCCAGTGTTGTAAGCTGAAGGTAAGTACGCAGTATGAACATATTCATTTCAGGTGTCCATCGTCTGCGCGTTCGAGGAACAGCCGTGGTGGGCGCAAGTTCAGAGTCAAGATTGACATCTTGCACAACACCAACGTCTGTGGTAGCAGAGGACAAGGTGGATGTTCTCCTTGTCATATACGAGGGGCGAGTTGAAGGGATCGAAGAGAAAAGTGAGGTAGTTTCATCGCCCGATGATTCGGCTGTAGCATCAGCGCCTGGAGCCCGCCTGTTCAACTCCCGACGATCGGCTGTCGCATCTACGCCGCGAGCCCGCCTGCTCAACCCCCGGCGACCGGCTGTAACATCTTGTGTGGCGGGCGCCCGCCTGCTCAGCGCCTCACCACCGGTGTCCCTTGTACTGCTGCACCCAGCACCGGCTCCAGGTGCGCCTCGGCGACCCCCGAGTAGCGACCGAAGATTATACTTATTTTTACTTTGCTCCATGAGGGTTTTGGGTTGGGAATGATTTGTTCAGAGAGGGTACCCCAGATGTTAATGGGCTTCAGATTATATGTACCTCCTATAGTAAAGGGTGTTCGATCGAGGTGTTATGATCTTTTCGTAGTGCCTACTCTCCTTAAGCCCCCCCACCACGACAAGGTTCATTCCCTGGGGGGGTTATTATTATTATTATTATTATTCAATTATATTTCAATATAATCGGTGCCAAGTAAATGCTACAACGAGGTACCGATTCATATATTTTTCAAATACTGATGGTTTTGTGATTTTTTGTTTGACATTGTTTTGTAATTGCTTTGATATAGGTATTTAACAATATTGTGTGTACATAGTAATTTGATATTGTAGTAGGGTTGTTCTAGCATTTACTTGGCACCGACTTCAGAATTATAAAATAAATTAACTAATTGAACATAACGTATTTATAACTTTGTGCGAAGTAAATGTATTTATTGTTTTTTAGTTTTGCGTTTGAAGTCGGTTTCTTATTGTTAAAAATTTTATTTTATTTTACAATTTTAAGTGAAGGTTAGACTGAGCAAGAATGCAGAGATTGACTTCATCACACAGATTCAGAAATGAGATTTATATTGAAATGATTAGTAGTGATCACAATTGATGAACATGTTTACACACACACACACACATCCACACACACACGCCCACGCGCACGCACACGCGCACGCGCACGCGCACGCGCACGCACACGCGCACGCGCACACGCACGCACTCACGCGCACACACACACACACACACACACACACACACACACACACACACACACACACCCTGTCATACATACTCACGCACACATAACACTCAATTTGGCGTGGTTCGCTCGCTGCTAAAGCAGCTCGCGTGTCCTGTTTGTTCCAAACGGCCCCTCTTCTTATGGCGGCCATCTTGTTTATTCGCCATTTTGGTTTTTTTTCCAGGCTTCCAAGTTTTTCAGGTTCCAGGTGCAATAAGTTTGCCAGGCCGTAGGATGTCTCCCTGATGCGGAGCAGTTTTCAAAGATTACGTTCCTATCACACCCCTATACAACATTTTTACCCCCGAGACATTTTCTGGAAAAACAAAATTTTGTATGGCGGCCATCTTGTTTTTTCGCCATTTTTATTTTTCACCAGGCCATTACATTCAACCAAGATTTAAATAGGTTTCGTGAAAGAAAAATTGGTTCACGTGCGATAGTTTTGCCAGGCCGTAGGGTGTCTCACTGATGCGGAGAAGTTTTTGATGACCAGAAAGTATTTCCGTACTCTACCTGACGTTTTGAGCAAGCGCCCCATAAATTATAGTTACCCGAAGGGACTTCTTCTAAAATAAACAAAATTTTGTATGGTGGCTATCTTGTTTAAGTCTTGTTTAAGTCTATAAATTATGTAATACAAACTGGATTAAAAGAAAAGAAAGGAAAACATGAAACAGTAGGACTAGGGCCCTGTGCTGGGAGGTTTTCTGGCCACGTCTTTCCCTCAGCGTTACAGATTCCGATGTGGTAGTAGTTTTTACAGCTAGTTACATAATATGTAATTTAATTATGTTTGACGTTCAAAAAGCGCTAACTTTGTAAGCCAATTTTGAAAAATAAATATTTTTGAATTTTTTGAATTTGTTTTTCCGCCATTTTGTTTTTTTCACCGGCGATTGGATTTGATCAAGATTTAAATACGTTTCGTGAAAGAAAAATTGCTCAAGGTTGTATAGTTTTGCCAGGCCATAGGGTGTCTCCCAGATGCTGACCAGTTTTCGAAGGTCTGGAAGTTTTTCGAGGGCCTGGAGACCAATCCGACCACTTTGAACTTACAAACGCACTAGTCGGCCCTACGATTTTTGAAAATTCCCCTCGATTTCTCTGGTCTTCCATCATCAGACCCTGACTTCCTTGACATGGGACCACCTTGGGTATATCTTTTTTCGAACAGAAAAAGAATTATAAAAATCGGTTCATGTACGACGAAGTTATGCCCGAACAAACATAAAAAAAAATATACGGTCGAATTGAGAACCTCCTCCTTTTTTGAAGTCGGTAAAAATTAACGTAAACAATATGTTGAAGGTTCGAAACAATGAGGGACTTTCCAATCCGTGTTCCCCGAAAACATGATAGATGGCGTTATTAAGTTTTTTCTTCGTTTAAACTTATAATTTCATGGATAACAGACATATGCATCTTTTATCTTTGTTTTTGACATAAATAATGAATCTTTTCATTAAACTAAGGTACAATTACAACTTCCACACATTATTATTCTGACCAAAATACAGAGAAGCAATACTCGTATAGGTAGCAACATAAATAAATAAACATCATTCTACACATAATGTGATCCAAATATCAAACAACAATTAATTTTATATATGCTTCTGCCATCACATTACATTTTTGAACAATTATGTACCCCAGCAATGACAAAAAAAGGTAACAATCACGTGTTAAAAGTGAACAACGCCATCTATCGTGTGTTTGGGGAACGTCGATTGGAAAGTCTCTCATTAGCTGGACCGCTTTGCAAACTTTCCGAAATAATGAGCGCCATCTATTGAATATGGAACGAACTAGCTGGTCAAATAGTTGGGCCCGCTACAAGATTTTGTCCTGAGCAAGCAACATTGCCCATGTAGGCACCATCCCTGAATCGCTGATATACTCAAAGTCTACGTAAGCTTAAGTACATAAGCAAATAAATAAATGAATATGCAAGGAAATAAGCAAAATGGTATAAAAATAAATAAATATCTAAACGTATAATTAAAAAAAATTAACCGCATAAGTAATTAAAAACGTAAATAAGTACAAAATATAAAAAGGAGGTATATAAAGAAATAATACAAGCACGAAAGTAAATAAGTATTCTAGGTATTTATAACATTGCGGGTGGATTTCCCTGCGGATATGTGACCTCGTCTACCTAATAAATCGCCACAGGGTGGGTGGGAGGGCAAAATTTTTGCGTTCCCGGCGTCCTAGAGACGCGGAAGTGGTCTTAAAATTTTCGGGGAGACCAGGACTACCCTATGAAGCAATAAAAAGGAAAGGCGTCTATGATATTTTGATGCAATAGAGTGATATAACGAATTTTCATTAATAACAATATGAAATACAAACGAAACAGTACCCAAACCTATCCTAACCCAACCCTAACACGAACTAAACCTAAAACAAACCAAACCTAACACAACCCACACCTAACACCACCCAAACATAACACAAACCAAACATAACACAACCCAAACCTAACACCACCCGAACCTAACACCACCCAAACCTAACACAACCCAAACCTAACACCACCCAAACCTAACACCACCCAAACATAACACCACCCAAACCTAACACTACCCAAACCTAACACTACCCAAACCTAACACTACCCAAACCTTACACAACCCAAACCTAACACAACCCAAACCTAACACCACCCAAACCTAACACAACCCAAACCTAACACCACCCAAACCTAACACCACCCAAACATAACACCACCCAAACCTAACACAACGCAAACCTAACACCACCCAAACCTAACACGAACTAAAATTAACACTACCCAAACCTAACACTACACAAACCTAACAAAACCCAAACCAACACAAACCCAAATCTAACCAAACCTAACCAAACCAAATCTTACTCAAACCTAACACCAACCTTACCCCAAACTAACCCAAATAAAACCCAAACCTAACACAAACCTAACACAAACTTAATTCAAACCAAACTCAAACCTAATCCAAACCAAACTCAAACCTAAACCAAACCTAACCCAAACCTAACCCAAACCCAAACCTAACCCAAACCTAACCCAAACCTAATCCAAACCTAACCCAAACCTAACCCAAACCTAACCCAAACCTAACCCAAACCTAACCCAAACCTAACCCAAACCTAACCCAAACCTAACCCAAACCTAACCCAAACCTAACACAAACCTAACACAAACCTAACACAAACCTAACCCAAACCTAACCCAAACCTAACACCAACCAAACCCTAACCTAACCCAAACCTAACTCAAACCTAACCCAAACCTAACCCAAACCTAACCGAAACCTAACACAAACCTAAACCAACCCAAACCTAACAAAATTCAAACCAAACCCAAACCTAAACCAAACCCAAACCTAACAAACCCCAAACCTAAACCAAACCTAACCCAAACTTAATCCAAAACTAACCCAAACATAACCCAAACCTAACCCAAACCTAACCCAAACCAAACTCAAACCTAACCCAAACCAAACACAAACCTAACCCAAACCTAACCCAAACCTAACCCGAACCTAAACCAAACCTAACCCAAACCTAACACCAACCTAACCCAAACCAAACACAAACCTAACCCAAACCTAAACCAAACCCAAACCAAACCCAAACCCAAACCTAACAAAATCCAAACCTAACCCAAACCTAACAAAATCCAAACCTAACCCAAACCTAACAAACCACAAACCTAAACCAAACCTAACCCAAACTTAACCCAAACCCAAACTTGGTACCAAGTACTTGGGGTATGGTAGTAAGTACTTGGGGTACGGTAGCAAGTACTTGGGGTATGGTGGTAAGTACTTGGGGTATGGTAGTAAGTACTTGGGGTATGGTAGTAAGTACTTGGGGTACGGTAGTAAGTACTTGGGGTATGGTAGTAAGTACTTGGGGTATGGTAGTAAGTACTTGGGGTATGGTAGTAAGTACTTGGGGTATGGTAGTAAGTACTTGGGGTATGGTGGTAAGTACTTGGGGTATGGTAGTAAGTACTTGGGGTATGGTAGTAAGTACTTGGGGTTTGGTACCAAGTACTTGGGGTATGGTAGTAAGTACTTGGGGTATGGTAGTAAGTACTTGGGGTATGGTAGTAAGTACTTGGGGTATGGTAGTAAGTACTTGGGGTATGGTAGTAAGTACTTGGGGTATGGTGGTAAGTACTTGGGGTATGGTAGTAAGTACTTGGGGTATGGTAGTAAGTACTTGGGGTTTGGTACCAAGTACTTGGGGTATGGTAGTAAGTACTTGGGGTATGGTAGTAAGTACTTGGGGTATGGTAGTAAGTACTTGGGGTATGGTAGTAAGTACTTGGGGTATGGTAGTAAGTACTTGGGGTATGGTGGTAAGTACTTGGGGTATGGTAGTAAGTACTTGGGATATGGTAGTAAGTACTTGGGGTATGGTAGTAAGTACTTGGGGTTTGGTACCAAGTACTTGGGGTATGGTAGTAAGTACTTGGGGTATGGTAGTAAGTACTTGGGGTATGGTAGTAAGTATTTGGGGTTTGGTACCAAGTACTTGGGGTATGGTAGTAAGTACTTGGGGTATGGTAGTAAGTACTTGGGGTATGGTAGTAAGTACTTGGGGTATGGTGGTAAGTACTTGGGGTATGGTGGTAAGTACTTGGGGTATGGTGGTAAGTACTTGGGGTATGGTGGTAAGTACTTGGGGTTTGGTACCAAGTACTTGGGGTATGGTAGTAAGTACTTGGGGTACGGTAGTAAGTACTTGGGGTATGGTAGTAAGTACTTGGGGTATGGTAGTAAGAACTTGGGGTATGGTACCAAGTACTTGGGGTATGGTAGTAAGTACTTGGGGTATGGTAGTAAGTACTTGGGGTATGGTAGTAAGTACTTGGGGTATGGTGGTAAGTACTTGGGGTATGGTGGTAAGTACTTGGGGTATGGTGGTAAGTACTTGGGGTATGGTGGCAAGTACTTGGGGTTTGGTACCAAGTACTTGGGGTATGGTAGTAAGTACTTGGGGTACGGTAGTAAGTACTTGGGGTATGGTAGTAAGTACTTGGGGTATGGTAGTAAGAACTTGGGGTATGGTGGTAAGTACTTGGGGTATGGTGGTAAGTACTTGGGGTATGGTGGTCAGTACTTGGGGTTTGGTACCAAGTACTTGGGGGTATGGTAGTAAGTACTTGGGGTATGGTAGTAAGTACTTGGGGTATGGTAGTAAGTACTTGGGGTATGGTAGTAAGTACTTGGGGTATGGTAGTAAGTACTTGGGGTATGGTGGTAAGTACTTGGGGTATAGTGGTAAGTACTTGGGGTATGGTAGTAAGTACTTGGGGTATGGTGGTAAGTACTTGGGGTATAGTGGAAAGTACTTGGGGTATGGTAGTAAGTACTTGGGGTATGGTGGTAAGTACTTGGGGTATGGTAGTAAGTACTTGGGGTTTGGTACCAAGTACTTGGGGTAAGGTAGTAAGTACTTGGGGTATGGTAGTAAGTACTTGGGGTATGGTAGTAAGTACTTGGGGTATGGTGGTAAGTACTTGGGGTATGGTGGTAAGTACTTGGGGTATGGTAGTAAGTACTTGGGGTATGGTGGTAAGTACTTGGGGTATGGTGGTAAGTACTTGGGGTTTGGTACCAAGTACTTGGGGTATGGTAGTAAGTACTTGGGGTATGGTGGTAAGTACTTGGGGTATGGTGGTAAGTACTTGGGGTTTGGTACCAAGTACTTGGGGTATGGTAGTAAGTACTTGGGGTATGGTAGTAAGTACTTGGGGTATGGTAGTAAGTACTTGGGGTTTGGTACCAAGTACTTGGGGTATGGTAGTAAGTACTTGGGGTATGGTAGTAAGTACTTGGGGTTTGGTACCAAGTACTTGGGGTATGGTAGTAAGTACTTGGGGTATGGTAGTAAGTACTTGGGGTATGGTAGTAAGTACTTGGGGTTTGGTACCAAGTACTTGGGGTATGGTAGTAAGTACTTGGGGTATGGTAGTAAGTACTTGGGGTATGGTGGTAAGTACTTGGAGTATGGTGGTAAGTACTTGGGGTATGGTGGTATGTACTTGGGGTATGGTGGTAAGTACTTGGGGTTTGGTACCAAGTACTTGGGGTATGGTAGTAAGTACTTGGGGTATGGTGGTAAGTACTTGGGGTATGGTGGTAAGTACTTGGGGTTTGGTACCAAGTACTTGGGGTATGGTAGTAAGTACTTGGGGTATGGTAGTAAGTACTTGGGGTATGGTAGTAAGTACTTGGGGTTTGGTACCAAGTACTTGGGGTATGGTACCAAGTACTTGGGGTATGGTGGTAAGTACTTGGGGTTTGGTACCAAGTACTTGGGGTATGGTAGTAAGTACTTGGGGTATGGTAGTAAGTACTTGGGGTATGGTAGTAAGTACTTGGGGTTTGGTACCAAGTACTTGGGGTATGGTAGTAAGTACTTGGGGTATGGTAGTAAGTACTTGGGGTATGGTGGTAAGTACTTGGAGTATGGTGGTAAGTACTTGGGGTATGGTGGTATGTACTTGGGGTATGGTGGTAAGTACTTGGGGTTTGGTACCAAGTACTTGGGGTATGGTAGTAAGTACTTGGGGTATGGTGGTAAGTACTTGGGGTATGGTAGTAAGTACTTGGGGTATGGTGGTAAGTACTTGGGGTATGGTAGTAAGTACTTGGGGTTTGGTAGTAAGTACTTGGGGTTTGGTACCAAGTACTTGGGGTATGGTAGTAAGTACTTGGGGTATGGTAGTAAGTACTTGGGGTATGGTAGTAAGTACTTGGGGTATGGTGGTAAGTACTTGGGGTATGGTGGTAAGTACTTGGGGTTTGGTACCAAGTACTTGGGGTATGGTAGTAAGTACTTGGGGTTTGGTACCAAGTACTTGGGGTATGGTAGTAAGTACTTGGGGTATGGTAGTAAGTACTTGGGGTATGGTAGTAAGTACTTGGGGTATGGTGGTAAGTACTTGGGGTATGGTGGTAAGTACTTGGGGTATGGTGGTATGTACTTGCGGTATGGTGGTAAGTACTTGGGGTTTGGTACCAAGTACTTGGGGTATGGTAGTAAGTACTTGGGGTATGGTAGTAAGTACTTGGGGTATGGTAGTAAGTACTTGGGGTATGGTAGTAAGTACTTGGGGTATGGTAGTAAGTATAGTGGTAAGTACTTGGGGTATGGTAGTAAGTACTTGGGGTATGGTGGTAAGTACTTAGGGTATAGTGGCAAGTACTTGGGGTATGGTAGTAAGTACTTGGGGTATGGTGGTAAGTACTTGGGGTATGGTAGTAAGTACTTGGGGTATGGTAGTAAGTACTTGGGGTATGGTAGTAAGTACCAAGTACTTGGGGTATGGTAGTAAGTACTTGGGGTATGGTGGTAAGTACTTGGGGTATGGTGGTAAGTACTTGGGGTATGGTAGTAAGTACTTGGGGTATGGTAGTAAGTACTTGGGGTATAGTAGTAAGTACTTGGGGTATGGTAGTAAATACTTGGGGTATGGTGGTAAGTACTTGGGGTATGGTGGTAAGTACTTGGGGTATGGTGGTAAGTACTTGGGGTATGGTGGTAAGTACTTGGGGTTTGGTACCAAGTACTTGGGGTATGGTAGTAAGTACTTGGGGTATGGTAGTAAGTACTTGGGGTTTGGTACCAAGTACTTGGGGTATGGTAGTAAGTACTTGGGGTATGGTAGTAAGTACTTGGGGTTTGGTACCAAGTACTTGGGGTATGGTAGTAAGTACTTGGGGTATGGTAGTAAGTACTTGGGGTATGGTAGTAAGTACTTGGGGTATGGTAGTAAGTACTTGGGGTATGGTGGTAAGTACTTGGGGTATGGTGGTGAGTACTTGGGGTATGGTGGTGAGTACTTGGGGTATGGTGGTAAGTACTTGGGGTATGGTGGTAAGTACTTGGGGTATGGTGGTAAGAACTTGGGGTATGGTGGTAAGTACTTGGGGTATGGTAGTAAGTACTTGGGGTATGGTAGTAAGTACTTGGGGTATGGTAGTAAGTACTTGGGGTATGGTGGTAAGTACTTGGGGTATGGTAGTAAGTACTTGGGGTATGGTGGTAAGTACTTGGGGTATGGTGGTAAGAACTTGGGGTATGGTGGTAAGTACTTGGGGTATGGTGGTAAGTACTTGGGGTATGGTAGTAAGTACTTGGGGTATGGTACCAAGTACTTGGGGTATGGTAGTAAGTACTTGGGGTATGGTGGTAAGTACTTGGGGTATGGTGGTAAGTACTTGGGGTATGGTGGTAAGTACTTGGGGTATGGTGGTAAGTACTTGGGGTATGGTAGTAAGTACTTGGGGTATGGTAGTAAGTACTTGGGGTTTGGTACCAAGTACTTGGGGTATGGTAGTAAGTACTTGGGGTATGGTAGTAAGTACTTGGGGTTTGGTACCAAGTACTTGGGGTATGGTAGTAAGTACTTGGGGTATGGTAGTAAGTACTTGGGGTATGGTAGTAAGTACTTGGGGTATGGTAGTAAGTACTTGGGGTATGGTGGTAAGTACTTGGGGTATGGTGGTGAGTACTTGGGGTATGGTGGTGAGTACTTGGGGTATGGTGGTAAGTACTTGGGGTATGGTGGTAAGTACTTGGGGTATGGTGGTAAGAACTTGGGGTATGGTGGTAAGTACTTGGGGTATGGTAGTAAGTACTTGGGGTATGGTAGTAAGTACTTGGGGTATGGTAGTAAGTACTTGGGGTATGGTGGTAAGTACTTGGGGTATGGTAGTAAGTACTTGGGGTATGGTGGTAAGAACTTGGGGTATGGTGGTAAGTACTTGGGGTATGGTAGTAAGTACTTGGGGTATGGTAGTAAATACTTGGGGTATGGTGGTAAGAACTTGGGGTATGGTGGTAAGTACTTGGGGTATGGTAGTAAGTACTTGGGGTATGGTGGTAAGTACTTGGGGTATGGTAGTAAGTACTTGGGGTATGGTGGTAAGTACTTGGGGTATGGTAGTAAGTACTTGGGGTATGGTAGTAAGTACTTGGGGTATGGTAGTAAGTACTTGGGGTATGGTAGTAAATACTTGGGGTATGGTGGTAAGAACTTGGGGTATGGTGGTAAGTACTTGGGGTATGGTAGTAAGTACTTGGGGTATGGTGGTAAGTACTTGGGGTATGGTAGTAAGTACTTGGGGTATGGTAGTAAGTACTTGGGGTATGTTGGTAAGTACTTGGGGTATGGTAGTAAGTACTTGGGGTATAGTAGTAACTACTTGGGGTATAGTAGTAAGTACTTGGGGTATGGTAGTAAGTACTTGGGGTATGGTACCAAGTACTTGGGGTATGGTAGTAAGTACTTGGGGTATGGTAGTAAGTACTTGGGGTATGGTAGTAAGTACTTGGGGTATGGTACCAAGTACTTGGGGTATGGTAGTAAGTACTTGGGGTATGGTAGTAAGTACTTGGGGTATGGTAGTAAGTACTTGGGGTATGGTAGTAAGTACTTGGGGTATGGTAGTAAGTACTTGGGGTATGGTGGTAAGTACTTGGGGTATGGTGGTAAGTACTTGGGGTATGGTGGTAAGTACTTGGGGTATGGTGGTAAGTACTTGGGGTATGGTGGTAAGTACTTGGGGTATGGTGGTAAGTACTTGGGGTTTGGTACCAAGTACTTGGGGTATGGTAGTAAGTACTTGGGGTATGGTAGTAAGTACTTGGGGTATGGTAGTAAGTACTTGGGGTATGGTAGTAAGTACTTGGGGTATGGTAGTAAATACTTGGGGTATGGTGGTAAGAACTTGGGGTATGGTGGTAAGTACTTGGGGTATGGTAGTAAGTACTTGGGGTATGGTGGTAAGTACTTGGGGTATGGTAGTAAGTACTTGGGGTATGGTAGTAAGTACTTGGGGTATGGTAGTAAGTACTTGGGGTATGGTAGTAAGTACTTGGGGTATAGTAGTAAGTACTTGGGGTATGGTAGTAAGTACTTGGGGTATGGTAGTAAGTACTTGGGGTATGGTGGTAAGTACTTGGGGTATGGTGGTAAGTACTTGGGGTATGGTGGTAAGTACTTGGGGTATGGTGGTAAGTACTTGGGGTATGGTAGTAAGTACTTGGGGTATGGTAGTAAGTACTTGGGGTATGGTAGTAAGTACTTGGGGTTTGGTACCAAGTACTTGGGGTATGGTAGTAAGTACTTGGGGTTTGGTACCAAGTACTTGGGGTATGGTAGTAAGTACTTGGGGTATGGTAGTAAGTACTTGGGGTATGGTAGTAAGTACTTGGGGTATGGTAGTAAGTACTTGGGGTATGGTGGTAAGTACTTGGGGTATGGTGGTAAGTACTTGGGGTATGGTGGTAAGTACTTGGGGTATGGTGGTAAGTACTTGGGGTATGGTAGTAAGTACTTGGGGTATGGTAGTAAATACTTGGGGTATGGTGGTAAGAACTTGGGGTATGGTGGTAAGTACTTGGGGTATGGTAGTAAGTACTTGGGGTATGGTGGTAAGTACTTGGGGTATGGTAGTAAGTACTTGGGGTATGGTAGTAAGTAGTTGGGGTATGGTGGTAAGTACTTGGGGTATGGTGGTAAGTACTTGGGGTATGGTGGTAATTACTTGGGGTATGGTGGTAAGTACTTGGGGTATGGTAGTAAGTACTTGGGGTATGGTAGTAAGTACTTGGGGTATGGTAGTAAGTACTTGGGGTATGGTGGTAAGAACTTGTGGTATGGTGGTAAGTACTTGGGGTATGGTGGTAAGTACTTGGGGTATGGTAGTAAGTACTTGGGGTATGGTGGTAAGTACTTGGGGTATGTTGGTAAAGTACTTGGGGTATGGTAGTAAGTACTTGGGGTATAGTAGTAACTACTTGGGGTATAGTAGTAAGTACTTGGGGTATGGTAGTAAGTACTTGGGGTATGGTAGTAAGTACTTGGGGTATGGTGGTAAGTACTTGGGGTATGGTGGTAAGTACTTGGGGTATGGTGGTAAGTACTTGGGGTATAGTAGTAAATACTTGGGGTATGGTAGTAAGTACTTGGGGTATGGTAGTAAGTACTTGGGGTATGGTAGTAAGTACTTGGGGTATGGTGGTAAGTACTTGGGGTATGGTGGTAAGTACTTGGGGTATGGAGGTAAGTACTTGGGGTATGGTAGTAAGTACTTGGGGTATGGTAGTAAGTACTTGGGGTATGGTAGTAAGTACTTGGGGTATGGTAGTAAGTACTTGGGGTATGGTACCAAGTACTTGGGGTATGGTAGTAAGTACTTGGGGTATGGTAGTAAGTACTTGGGGTATGGTAGTAAGTACTTGGGGTATGGTAGTAAGTACTTGGGGTATGGTAGTAAGTACTTGGGGTATGGTGGTAAGTACTTGGGGTATGGTGGTAAGTACTTGGGGTATGGTGGTAAGTACTTGGGGTATGGTGGTAAGTACTTGGGGTATGGTGGTAAGTACTTGGGGTTTGGTACCAAGTACTTGGGGTATGGTAGTAAGTACTTGGGGTATGGTAGTAAGTACTTGGGGTATGGTAGTAAGTACTTGGGGTTTGGTACCAAGTACTTGGGGTATGGTAGTAAGTACTTGGGGTATGGTAGTAAGTACTTGGGGTATGGTAGTTAGTACTTGGGGTATGGTGGTAAGTACTTGGGGTATGGTGGTAAGTACTTGGGGTATGGTGGTAAGTACTTGGGGTATGGTAGTAAGTACTTGGGGTATGGTAGTAAGTACTTGGGGTATGGTAGTAAGTACTTGGGGTATGGTAGTAAATACTTGGGGTATGGTAGTAAGTACTTGGGGTATGGTAGTAAGTACTTAGGGTATGGTAGTAAGTACTTGGGGTATGGTGGTAAGTACTTGGGGTATGGTGGTAAGTACTTGGGGTATGGTGGTAAGTACTTGGGGTATGGTGGTAAGTACTTGGGGTATGGTGGTAAGTACTTGGGGTATGGTGGTAAGTACTTGGGGTATGGTGGTAAGTACTTGGGGTATGGTAGTAAGTACTTGGGGTATGGTAGTAAATACTTGGGGTATGGTGGTAAGAACTTGGGGTATGGTGGTAAGTACTTGGGGTATGGTAGTAAGTACTTGGGGTATGGTGGTAAGTACTTGGGGTATGGTAGTAAGTACTTGGGGTATGGTAGTAAGTAGTTGGGGTATGGTGGTAAGTACTTGGGGTATGGTGGTAAGTACTTGGGGTATGGTGGTAAGTACTTGGGGTATGGTGGTAAGTACTTGGGGTATGGTAGTAAGTACTTGGGGTATGGTAGTAAGTACTTGGGGTATGGTAGTAAATACTTGGGGTATGGTGGTAAGAACTTGGGGTATGGTGGTAAGTACTTGGGGTATGGTGGTAAGTACTTGGGGTATGGTAGTAAGTACTTGGGGTATGGTGGTAAGTACTTGGGGTATGTTGGTAAGTACTTGGGGTATGGTAGTAAGTACTTGGGGTATAGTAGTAACTACTTGGGGTATAGTAGTAAGTACTTGGGGTATGGTAGTAAGTACTTGGGGTATGGTAGTAAGTACTTGGGGTATTGTGGTAAGTACTTGGGGTATGGTGGTAAGTACTTGGGGTATAGTAGTAAGTACTTGGGGTATGGTAGTAAGTACTTGGGGTATGGTAGTAAGTACTTGGGGTATGGTAGTAAGTACTTGGGGTATGGTGGTAAGTACTTGGGGTATGGTGGTAAGTACTTGGGGTATGGTGGTAAGTACTTGGGGTATGGTAGTAAGTACTTGGGGTATGGTAGTAAGTACTTGGGGTATGGTAGTAAGTACTTGGGGTATGGTAGTAAGTACTTGGGGTATGGTACAAAGTACTTGGGGTATGGTAGTAAGTACTTGGGGTATGGTAGTAAGTACTTGGGGTATGGTAGTAAGTACTTGGGGTATGGTAGTAAGTACTTGGGGTATGGTAGTAAGTACTTGGGGTATGGTGGTAAGTACTTGGGGTATGGTGGTAAGTACTTGGGGTATGGTGGTAAGTACTTGGGGTATGGTGGTAAGTACTTGGGGTATGGTGGTAAGTACTTGGGGTTTGGTACAAAGTACTTGGGGTATGGTAGTAAGTACTTGGGTATGGTAGTAAGTACTTGGGGTATGGTAGTAAGTACTTGGGGTTTGGTACCAAGTACTTGGGGTATGGTAGTAAGTACTTGGGGTATGGTAGTAAGTACTTGGGGTATGGTAGTTAGTACTTGGGGTATGGTGGTAAGTACTTGGGGTATGGTGGTAAGTACTTGGGGTATGGTGGTAAGTACTTGGGGTATGGTAGTAAGTACTTGGGGTATGGTAGTAAGTACTTGGGGTATGGTAGTAAGTACTTGGGGTATGGTGGTAAGTACTTGGGGTTTGGTACCAAGTACTTGGGGTATGGTAGTAAGTACTTGGGGTATGGTAGTAAGTACTTGGGGTATGGTAGTAAATACTTGGGGTATGGTGGTAAGTACTTGGGGTATGGTGGTAAGTACTTGGGGTATGGTGGTAAGTACTTGGGGTTTGGTACCAAGTACTTGGGGTATGGTAGTAAGTACTTGGGGTATGGTAGTAAGTACTTGGGGTTTGGTACCAAGTACTTGGGGTATGGTAGTAAGTACTTGGGGTATGGTAGTAAGTACTTGGGGTATGGTAGTAAGTACTTGGGGTATGGTAGTAAGTACTTGGGGTATGGTAGTAAGTACTTGGGGTATGGTAGTAAGTACTTGGGGTATGGTAGTAAGTACTTGGGGTATGGTAGTAAGTACTTGGGGTTTGGTAGTAAGTACTTGGGTTTGGTACCAAGTACTTGGGGTCTGGTACCAAGTACTGGGGGTTTGGTACCAAGTACTTGGGGTATGGTACCAAGTACTTGGGGTATGGTACCAAGTACTTGGGGTTTGGTACCAAGTACTTGGGGTTTGGTACCAAGTACTTGGGGTATGTTACCAAGTACTTGGGGTAGTGACCCTGATGCGGAGCAGTTTTCGAAAATCGGGAAGTATTTCCATACTTTACATGACGTTCCCATCACTACCCCGATATATATTTCATACCCCCGAGACATTTTCTTGATAAACAAAATTTTGTATGGCGGCTATCTTGTGTTTTTTTTTTCACCCGCGATGAAAATTGACCAAGATTTAAATAGGTGTCGTGAAAGAAAAATTGGTTCACGTGCGATAGTTTTGCCAGGCCGTAGGGTGTTTCTCGGACGCGGAGCAGGTTTTGGTGACCAGAAAGTATTTCCGTACTCTACATGACGTTTTGAGCAAGCGCTCCATACATTATTTTTACCCAAAGGGGCTTCTTCTAAAAAAAAACAAAATTTTGTGTGGCGGCCATCTTGTTTTTCCACCATTTTGTTTTTTTTACAGGCGATTGGATTTGATCAAGATTTAAATACGTTTTGTGAAAAAAAAATTGCTTCAGGATCTATAGTTTAGCTTTATAGCTTCACCGTGTTTATAGTTATAGTTTAGTTTTAATTTTAAATACTTTAATTCGAATTTGTATTAGATTTTTACTATTTTAATTGTTTGTGGTATGTATTTTAATGTATGGATTTTTAGATCTGAAATAAACGATATTATTATTATTATTAGCCAGGCCATAGGGTGTCTCCCTAAAGCTGACCAGTTTCCGAAGGTCTGGAAGTTTTCCGGGAGCCTTGAGACCGATCCGATCAATTTGACTTTACAAATGCACTAGTCACCCCTACGATTTTTGAAAATTCCCCTCGATTTATTTGGTCTGCCATCATCAGACCCTGACTTCCTTGACATGGGACCACCTTGGGAATATCTCCTTTCGATCAAAAAAGAATTATCAAAATCGGTTCATACACGACGAAGTTATCCCCGAACAAACATAAAACAAATATACATACGGTCGAATTGAGAACCTCCTCCTTTTTTGAAGTCGGTAAAAACAAAAGCTGTTGTCAATTCATTGAGTATGAGTATGACGGCGCCTCATAGAGCGCCATCTGTACGGATTAGAGTGAACTACGCTGACGTTCGCTCTAGCGGAACTTTGCATATGGCGGCGGGGCGGTCGTCTTGTCAGTGTGACAGTTCGAGAGACAGCCGCCTGCGCACCGTACCCGCGACGGATCGCTTTAAATCCGAGGAATCCTTAACCATTTCTGTTGATTAATAGTGATTTATGTGCCTTAATAGTGTGATACAATAATTTAGAAGTTCATTTTGTTTCAAAGTACTTTAAATTAAATAACGTGTGATTAAGTAACTATTAAATTGTTTTAACTACCCACGTCCAGTGCTACATTAGAAAATGACTGAGTCCGATGAAGGCCCTACTGCGCCTTTAAGTACAATTATTTGTTATACAATAAACGGCCGCGTGTGGACCCGAAGCGCTCACTCGGTTTTATTTTATTAAATGCACTGCTATTGTATCTGTTGTTTCTATTACACTCCACACGACTGAAGATTATACCCCTACCCGCCCTGTCTCGGTTACGAACCGTGAAGAAAGCGATATTTAACGTAAATAGTAACGTATATCAGGAGTATGTCTACCCCGTAAGGATACTGTCATCACAGCCTTTCACAAAATCAATCAAGAACACCGTATTTTAATTTCTTAAGACCGCAGAAACGGATGATGCGATAAGTAAACATTTTACCCTCCCTGAGTCGGAGGTCTCGCAAAAGAATACAAAAAGCAACAAAGCTGCCGGACCGGATGAAATACCCCGAATTTCTACAACATTTTGGAAAAATAAGTAAATGATTGAATGAGTAAATAAGTAAATAAATAAGAAAAGAAGAAATCCAAAAATTGTCAAAATTGTGAGTGGTTTTTTCTATGCAGATATGTGACCGTGGCTTCCTAATAAATCGCAACAGGGAGGGTGGGGGGGGCGATTTTTTTTGCGTTCCCGGCGTCCTAGACCCGCGAGAGAAACCTTAAAATTTTCGTAAAGACGAGGGCTACCATATAACGCAATAAAATAGAGAGACTTCTATAACATTTTGTTGCAGTAGACTGATATTTCGAAATTTCTTTGCTAATAACACGAAAAATACATGAATACTCAAAAAAAAATATTTAAACCTATTAAATTGCAAAAAATATAACGGCCAAAACGAAAACCAAACCCTACCCACACCCGAAACAAAGAAAATTGAAACGTAATTATACCCTAACCTAAAACCATGTAAACCAAAATAACCCAAATATACCAAAACTAAACCCAAACCTAAGAAAACTCAAAACTAACAAAATCCAAACCTAACATAATTCAAACCTAACAAAACCCAAACCTAAAAAAACACATACCTAACAAAACACAAACCTAATCCAAAACTAAACAAACCCAAACCTAACAAAATTAAAACCTAAAAAAATTCAAACCAAACCCAAACCTAACCCAAACCCAAACCCAAACCCAAACCAAACCCAAACCTAACCCAAACCCAAACTTAATAAAACCCAAACCTAACCCAAACCCAAACTTAACAAAAACCAAACCTAACAAAAACCAAACCTAAAAAAACCCAAACCTAACAAAATCCAAACCTAAAAACCAAACCTAACAAAACCCAAACCTAACGAAACCCAAACATAACAAAACCCAAACCTAAGAGACCCAAAACTAACAAAACCCAAACTGAACAAAACCCAACCCAAAAAAACCCAAACCTAACAAAATTAAAACCAAACCCAAGCCTAACCCAAACCCAAACCCAAACTTAACAAAACCCAAACCTAACCCAAACCAAAACTAACCCAAACACAAACTTAACAAAAACCAAACCTAACAAAAACCAAACCTAAAAAAACCCAAACCTAACAAAATCCAAACCTAAAAACCAAACCTAACAAAACCCAAACCTAACGAAACCCAAACCTAACAAAACCCAAACCTAACAAAACCCAAACCTAAGAGACCCAAACCTAACAAAACCCAAACTGAACAAAAACCAACCCAAAAAAACCCAAACCTAACAAAATTAAAACCAAACCCAAGCCTAACCCAAACCCAACCCAAACCTAACCCAAACCTAACCCAAACCTAACCCAAACCTAACCCAAACCTAACCCAAACCCAAACCTAACAAAACTCAAACCTAACAAAACCCAAACCTAATCAAACCGAAGCATAACAAAATTCAAACCAAACCCAAACCTAACCCAAACACAAACCATACCTAAACCTAACCCAAACACAAACCTAACAAAACCCAAGCCTAACCCAAACCTAACACAAACCTAACCCAACCTAACCCAAACCTAAACCTAAAAAATTTAAACCAAACCCAAACCTAATCCAAACCCAAACCAAACCCAAACCTAAAAAAATTTAAACCAAACCCAAACCTAATCCAAACCCAAACCTAACCCAAACCAAAACTTAACAAAACCCAAACCTAACCCAAACCCAAACTTAACAAAAACCAAACCTACAAAAACCAAACCTAAAAAAACCCAAACCTAACAAAATCCAAACCTAAGAAAAACCAAACCTAACAAAACCCAAACCTAACAAAACCCTAACCTAAGAAACCCAAACCAAACAAAACCCTAACCTACCTTTGCACCTTTACTACCATCACTATGTATGACCACATTTACTGCAATAAAATTCATTTCATTTCATTTCGTTTCATTTCATTTCATTTCAAAACCAAACCTAACAAAACCCAAGCCTAACCCAAACCTAACAAAATTCAAACCAAACCCAAACCTAAATAAACCCAAACCTAAATAAACCCAAACCTAACAAAACGCATACCTAACAAAACACAAACCTAACCCAAACCTAAACAAACCCAAACCTAACAAAATTAAAAACAAACCCAAGCCTAACCCAAACCCAAACCTAACAAAACCCATACCTAACAAAACACAAACCTAACCCAAACCCAAGCCTAGCCCAAACCCAAACCTAACCCAAACCCAAGCCCAAACCTAACAAATCTCAAACCTAACAAAACCCAAAACTAAACAAACCCCAAACATAACAAAATTCAAACCAAACCCAAGCAAGCAAGCAAGCAAGCAAGCAAGCAAGCAAGCAAGCAAGCAAGCAAGCAAGCAAGCAAGCAAGCAAGCAAGCAAGCCAGCAAGCAAGCAAGCAAGCAAGCAAGCAAGCAAGCAAGCAAGCAAGCAAGCAAGCAAGCAAGCAAGCAAGCAAGCAAGCAAGCAAGCAAGCAAGCAAGCAAGCAAGCAAGCAAGCAAGCAAGCAAGCAAGCAAGCAAGCAAGCAAGCAAGCAAGCAAGCAAGCAAGCAAGCAAGCAAGCAAGCAAGCAAGCAAGCAAGCAAGCAAGCAAGCAAGCAAGCAAGCAAGCAAGCAAGCAAGCAAGCAAGCAAGCAAGCAAGCAAGCAAGCAAGCAAGCAAGCAAGCAAGCAAGCAAGCAAGCAAGCAAGCAAGCAAGCAAGCAAGCAAGCAAGCAAGCAAGCAAGCAAGCAAGCAAGCACGCAAGCAAGCAAGCAAGCAAGCAAGCAAGCAAGCAAGCAAGCAAGCAAGCAAGCAATCAAGCAAGCAAGCAAGCAAGCAAGCCAGCAAGCAAGCAAGCAAGCAAGCAAGCAAGCAAGCAAGCAAGCAAGCAAGCAAGCAAGCAAGCAAGCAAGCAAGCAAGCAAGCAAGCAAGCAGCAAGCAAGCAAGCAAGCAAGCAAGCAAGCAAGCAAGCAAGCAAGCAAGCAAGCAAGCAAGCAAGCAAGCAAGCAAGCAAGCAAGCAAGCAAGCAAGCAAGCAAGCAAGCAAGCTTTAGGTTTAGGTTTAGGTTTAGGTTTAGGTTTAGGTTTAGGTTTAGGTTTAGGTTTAGGTTAGGTTTAGGTTTAGGTTTAGGTTTAGGTTTAGGTTTAGGTTTAGGTTTAGGTTTAGGTTTAGGTTTAGGTTTAGGTTTAGGTTTAGGTTTAGGTTTAGGTTTAGGTTTAGGTTTAGGTTTAGGTTTAGGTTTAGGTTTAGGTTTAGGTTTAGGTTTAGGTTTAGGTTTAGGTTTAGGTTTAGGTTTAGGTTTAGGTTTAGGTTTAGGTTTAGGTTTAGGTTAGGTTTAGGTTTAGGTTAGGTTTATGTTTAGGTTTAGGTTTAGGTTTAGGTTTAGGTTTAGGTTTAGGTTTAGGTTAGGTTTAGGTTTAGGTTTAGGTTTAGGTTAGGTTTAGGTTAGGTTTAGGTTTAGGTTTAGGTTTAGGTTTAGGTTTAGGTTTAGGTTTAGGTTTAGGTTTAGGTTTAGGTTTAGGTTTAGTTTAGGTTTAGGTTTATGTTTAGGTTTAGGTTTAGGTTTGGTTTAGGTTTAGGTTTAGGTTTAGGTTTAGGTTTAGGTTTAGGTTTAGGTTTAGGTTTAGGTTTAGGTTTAGGTTTAGGTTTAGGTTTAGGTTTAGGTTTAGGTTTAGGTTTAGGTTTAGGTTTAGGTTTAGGTTTAGGTTTAGGTTTAGGTTTAGGTTTAGGTTTAGGTTTAGGTTTAGGTTTAGGTTTAGGTTTAGGTTTAGGTTTAGGTTTAGGTTTAGGTTTAGGTTTAGGTATAGGTTTAGGTTTAGGTTTAGGTATAGGTTTAGGTTTAGGTTTAGGTTTAGGTTTAGGTTTAGGTTTAGGTTTAGGTTTAGGTTTAGGTTTAGGTTTAGGTTAGGTTTAGGTTTAGGTTTAGGTTTAGGTTTAGGTTTAGGTTTAGGTTTAGGTTTAGGTTTAGGTTTAGGTTTAGGTTTAGTTTAGGTTTAGGTTTAGGTTTAGGTTTAGGTTTAGGTTTAGGTTTAGGTTTAGGTTTAGGTTAGGTTTAGGTTTAGGTTTAGGTTTAGGTTTAGGTTTAGGTTTAGGTTTAGGTTTAGGTTTAGGTTTAGGTTTAGGTTAGGTTTAGGTTTAGGTTTAGGTTTAGGTTTAGGTTTAGGTTTAGGTTTAGGTTTAGGTTTAGGTTAGGTTTAGGTTTAGGTTTAGGTTTAGGTTTAGGTTTAGGTTTAGGTTTAGGTTTAGGTTTAGGTTTAGGTTTAGGTTTAGTTTAGGTTTAGGTTTAGGTTTAGGTTTAGGTTTAGGTTTAGGTTTAGGTTTAGGTTTAGGTTTAGTTTTAGGTTTAGGTTTAGGTTAGGTTTAGGTTTAGGTTTAGGTTTAGGTTTAGGTTTAGGTTTAGGTTTTGGTTTAGGTTTAGTTTTAGTTTAGGTTTAGGTTTAGGTTTAGGTTTAGGTTTAGGTTTAGGTTAGGTTTAGGTTTAGGTTTAGGTTTAGGTTTAGGTTTAGGTTTAGGTTTAGGTTAGGTTTAGGTTTAGGTTTGGTTTAGGTTTAGGTTTAGGTTTAGGTTTATGTTTAGGTTTAGGTTTAGGTTTAGGTTTAGGTTTAGGTTTAGGTTTAGGTTTAGGTTTAGGTTTAGGTTTAGGTTTAGGTTTAGGTTTAGGTTTAGGTTAGGTTTAGGTTTAGGTTTAGGTTTAGGTTTAGGTTAGGTTTAGGTTTAGGTTTAGGTTTCGGTTTAGGTTTAGGTTTAGGTTTAGGTTTAGGTTAGGTTTAGGTTTAGGTTTAGGTTTAGGTTTAGGTTTAGGTTTAGGTTTAGGTTTGGTTTAGGTTTAGGTTTAGGTTTAGGTTTAGGTTTAGGTTTAGGTTTAGGTTTAGGTTTAGGTTTAGGTTTAGGTTTAGGTTTAGGTTTAGGTTTAGGTTTAGGTTTAGGTTTAGGTTAGGTTTAGGTTTAGGTTTAGTTTAGGTTTAGGTTTAGGTTTAGGTTTAGGTTTAGGTTTAGGTTTAGGTTTAGGTTAGGTTTAGGTTTAGGTTTAGGTTTAGGTTTAGGTTTAGGTTAGGTTTAGGTTTAGGTTTAGGTTTAGGTTTAGGTTTAGGTTTAGGTTTAGGTTTAGGTTTAGGTTTAGGTTTAGGTTTAGGTTTAGTTTAGGTTTAGGTTTAGGTTTAGGTTTAGGTTTAGGTTTAGTTTAGGTTTAGGTTTAGGTTTAGTTTAGGTTTAGGTTTAGGTTTAGGTTTAGGTTTAGGTTAGGTTTAGGTTTAGGTTTAGGTTTAGGTTTAGGTTTAGGTTTAGGTT